>NC_083896.1:15113701-15417784 GCF_032452875.1 Bos javanicus
CAAGTAACATGAGTGGAGTTAAAGAAAAATTTTCATGTGAATGTAGTATTTTAAGTCATAAAGATGTATAGAAGCCAGGAAGATGAGAAAATTATTCTAGGCAGAGGAAGTATCATACTAAAATTCCTGAGAACGGGGAGAGCAAGGCAATTCAAAAATGTTCAAAAAATCCATTACTCTTCAGAGAGTAAACAAGAAAGTTTAAGTCATAAAAGAGAGATGGCCTTTTACAACATAGGCTTTTAGAGCACTGAGTAGAAATTAATTTTATTACAGAAGGTAGGGCATCTTGTCTCCATTTTTGTAAGTGATTACATGGTGTTTAACTAAGGTTAAACATCAAAGCCTACATTTGAACCAAGTTTTTATGACTCCGTTAGCAACAATTTTACCAATCCCACAATTATCATCTAAACCGAATTTCATAGCAGAGTCTGTTTACTTTTAAGAAAGATTATAGGAAAGGAAAACCTAGTTCATATAAGGTAATAACTGTGAAAGGTTAGGGGGAAAACTTTCAAAGAGCTTATACAACAGCATATGGACTAGAATATGGACAATCAGGTATAGGAACTTAAAATTGTTTAGCTTCTGTAATTGTGAAAAATGTCGATGAAAACAGTGTGGGGACTTATCCTTTCCAGTTGTCAGGTTTTGTTGTTAGTAGTGGTGTTTTGCTTTTTTGACCATCTAAACACTGATATTTTGAACACTGAAGAGAATGGACATTGGCAGTCTTTTCAAATTGCTATGTGTGTAGTTCACCTCAATCATTCACCAAGTAATCTGTTTCCAGAAATTCAGTCTAAAATAACATATATATATATATATATATAATATACACACACATAAATATTTTGTTGTTGTTCAGTTACTAAGGCGTGTCTGATTCTTTGCAACACCATGGATTGCACCACACCATACTTTCCTGTCCTTCACCAGCGCCCAGAGTTTGCTCAAACTTGTGTCCATTGAGTCAATGATGTCATCCAATCATCTCATCCTCTGCCACACACTTGTCCTCCTGCCCTCAATCTTTCCCAGCATCAGGGTTTCTTTTCCAATCAGTCAGTTCTTTGCATCAGGTGGCCAAAGTATTGGAGCTTCAGCATCAATCCTCCCAATGAATATTCAGGATTGATTTCCTTTAGGATGGACGGGTTGGATCTCCTTGCAGTCCAAGGGACGCCCAAGAGTCCTCTCCAGCACCGTAGTTTGAAAGCATCAGTTCTTTGGTGTTCAACTTTCTTTATGGTCCAATTCTCACATCTGTACATGACTACTGGAAAAAAAAAATCTTTGACTTTAGACATTTGTCGGCAAAGTGATGTATTTGCTTTTTAATATGCCATCTAAATTTGTTATAGCTTTCTTTTCAAGGAACAATCATCTTTTAATTTCATGATTGCAGGCATCATTTGCAGTGATTTTGGAGCCCAAGAAATAAAATCTGTTACTGCTTCCACTTTTCTCCCCTTCTATTTGCCATGAAGTGATGGGACTGGATACCATGATCTTTGTTTTCTGAATGTTGAGTTTTAAGCCAGCATTTTCACTCTCCTCTTTCACCTTCATCAAGATGTTCTTTCAGTTCCTCTTTACTTTCTGCCATTAGAGTGGTATCATCTGCATAACTGAGGTTGTTGATATTTTTCCCGGTAATCTTGATCCAGCTTGTGAGTCATCCAGCCCAGCACTTTGCAGGATGTGCTCTGCATAGAAGTTAAATAAGCAGAGTGACAATACACAGACTTGATGTACTCCTTTCCCAGTTTTGTACCAGTCCATTGTTTCATGTCCAGTTCTGACTGTTGCTTCTTGACCTGCATACAGGTTTCTTAGGGAGGCAGGTAAAGTAGTCTGGTACTCCCATCTCTTTAAGAATTTCCACAGTTTGTGATCTACAGAGTCAAAGGCTTTAGTATAGTCAATGAAGCAAAAGTAGATGGTTTTCTAGAATTCCCTTGCTTTTTCTATGATTCCATGGAGATTGGCAATTTAATCTCTGGTTCCTCTGCCTTTTCTAAATCCAGTTTGTATATCTAGAAGTTCTTGGTTCACACTGTTAAAGTCAAGCTTGAAGGATTTTGAGCATAACCTTGCTAGCATGTGAAATGAGTACAACTGTATGGTAGTTTGAACATTCTTTGGTATAGCTTTTCTTTGGGATTGGAATGAAAACTGACCTTTTCCAGTTCTGAGGCCATTGGTGAGTTTTCCAAATTTGCTGGCATGTCGAATGCAACACTTTAACAGCATCAACTTTTAGGATTTGAAATAGCTCAGCTGGGAATCCATCACCTCCACTAGCTTTGTTTGTAGTAATGCTTCCAAAAGCCCACTTGACTTCACATTCCAGGATGTCTGGCTCTAGGTGAGTGACCGCACCAGTGTGATTATCCAGGTCATTAAGACCTTTTATGTACAGTTCTCCTGTGTATTCTTTCCTCTTCTTCTTAATCTCTTCTCCTTCTGTTAGGTCCCTGCAGTTTTTGTCCTTTATTGTGCTCCTTTTGGCCTAAAATATTCCTTTGGTATCTCTAGTTTTATTGAAGAGATCTCTAGTCTTTCATATTCTATTGTTTTCTTCTAGTTCTTTGCATTGTTCACTTAAGAAGGTTTTCTAATCTGTCCTTGTTATTCTCTGCAACTCTGCATTCAGTTCCGTATATCTTTCTTTTTCTCCTTTGGCTTTGATTTCTCTTCTTTTCTCAACTATTTGTAAGGCCTCCTCAGACAACCATTTTGCCTTGTTGCATTTCTTTTTCTTTGAGGATGGTTTTGATCACTGCCTCCTGTACAGTGTTAGGAACCTCCATCCATAATTCTTCAGACACTTTGTCTACCATATTTAATTCCTTTAATCTATTTGTCACTTATACTGTGTAACCATAAGGGATTTGATTTCAGTCATACCTGAATGGCCTAATAGTGTTCAGTACTTTCTTTAATTTAAGTCTAAATTTTCCAATAAGGAGCTCATGATCTGAGCCACAGTCAACTCTGGATCTTGTTTTTGCTGACTATATAGAGCTTCTCCATCTTTGGCTGCAAAGAATATAATCAATTTGATTTCAGTATTGACCATCTGGTGATTAGATTATATATGCATAAATATCTGTATATGCATACTTTGACATCTGTATGTCTATATATTCTATTTATATATTTATAATGACATATTTGATTAGCCAATTGATTTTGTTCAGATATTTATGAAATTATATATAGCCATGATTAAAATGGAAAGAAATATCTATTATAAAGAGCAAGTATAAAAAATCAATTTACAGAAAACACTTTAAACTAGTATGTAAATTATAAAGTCATTTAAGATCAAGTTTATGGATAGATTTGTGTGTAAAGTTGAAGGCCATACACCAAAAATGTTTACATTTTGGTTTTTGCTGTATGGGATATTGTTTGCTTTTGATTTACTTCTTTAGACACCCCACCCACAATTTTCTACATATCATTCACTTTTTTTTAATGATCAGTACAAAAATGCAAAATGAAAGCTAAAATAGTTCTTGGTTAGAAATCATGCTTGGTGCATAGGGGCTAGATGGTAAATGATAAAGCAGTTATATGGTATGAAGTCTAATAATGTTTTAATGACATTTGAATAGGAATATTAATATCCTGGAATAATAATATCTGTTAAAACATAGTAAGACCTTTTAAAACAATTTCCATCTTGTCCTCATATAACTCTGCACACACTCTACATTCCATTTCTTTTCTGAACAATCTTTTAGTTTTTTGCTTTGCTGCTGCTGCTAAGTTGCTTCAGTCGTGTCTGACTCTGCGCGACCCCATAGACGGCAGCCCACCAGGCTCCCCGGTCCCTGGGATTCTCCAGGCAAGAACACTGGAGTGGGGTGCCATTGCCTTCTCTGTAGTTTTTGCTTTACCCTTTCTATTTGGATCATGATCCCCTTTTATACAGCCTGTTTCCATAGATCTCTCGACTGCAATTCAGTGACACAACCTCCCAATAGAAAATGGGGTTGGAGAAAGCACTTGAAATAAGTTGAGCCAGGTAGATTCTCTTTTTTGCTAATTGGGCCTCCAGTCTGTGTGTGATGGATTGAATGTTAAGCCAGAACTATGGTGGAGGAGTACATGCCCTTGTGGAGGAAGGGTGTGTGGCCAAAGCAGGAGAGTGAGTGAAATACTTGGGGCAAAGCAGAGATGAAACATGGCAGGAGGAACCTCAGCACTTGTTTTCTGGCTCCTGATTCAAGGTTTTGTGAAACCTTCCCCATGACATATCTATATGTTTTCAAGTAATTACCCTTTGCCATGAAACTAATTTGAGTGAGTTCTATTTTTAGTGCACTCAAAAGATTCCAGGTTAAGACAATATATAATAGTCACTAAATAATCTATACTTGGTTTATATAGAACTCATATTTGGATGCGTAATTACAGAGAAACACTGAGTTTGATGGTCAGGGAATATTGTAGGAGACTTTGAGGTCAATTTCTTATTCATAAAAGGCTTAGCATAACAATATTACTAATTTTCCTTTATTCTATTTTTGTTCACCTCCAGTGAACAGGGTATTTCTCATATGATGGCTCTTTGCACTTTAGTTTGTATGCTTTCTCTTTTTTATGTATTCTTTAATAAACGAATATATTTGCAGCATTCCTTTTGTCTTCCCTATCCTAGAATAACACTGGCTAATTAGTCAATAATTTCAGGTATGATTTTTCATTTTTTTCTGACTCTACTATCTTGCATACCCACCCAAAATAAGGCATTGCCATTTTTAAAGTGTATTTTCCTTCACACTTTATGATATTTTTGACAATTGTCATCTCTCTCTTCTGCATGTGAGCAAGGCTTCTGTGTGATGGAGTTCTAGGCCATGGTAGATCACATAATATACTATGATATGAACTTTGGGGCCCCCCAGAGTTGTCTGACTTATAAATGACATAATCTTAAGGACATTTTCTAGCTGATCTGAACTGTAATTCAATCTTTGGCACAATGGAGTTATAGCCTGTAATGCACAGAGCTTCTGATGAAGGGCCAAAATTAACCAATAATAGAAAACAGATAATTTAAAAATCACTAAGTTATAGGCCAAAGCATATTGCTATATTTTCTTTCTGCAATAGACATCTACTTTTTAGCTGAAACATAGAATTACTGATGTTTTAGAATTGATACATATACAATCATAATATTATTAGCTGTTATGAAAGATAAATTATTCTGAGCTGTTACTATGTGTCATGCATAGTACTAGGTATATGTAACTAGTCTCATATTTACCAGTGAGGAAATTAATCTTGGGAAAGGTGAAATAATTTACCCCAAGTCACATAGAGAGTGTAAAGTCAAAGTGAATATTTGAATTGGTCTTACCCAGGAATAAAGCTTTTGTTCTTTCCATTATAATATATTGCCTCTGAGAAGAAATGCATCTTAAAAATTTAAAAAAAGGACACCAACTCATGGTGATTGAATCCAGTTCACTATGAATTTTTTTAATTGTTTATTTGCCATATATATAGGCAGAAAAATTCAGACTTCTACTTCCTCAGTAACTTTCCTTGTGATTGGACTTCCCTGGTGGCTCAGATGGTAAAGCATCTGCCTATGATGCGGGAGACCCAGGTTTGATCCCTGTATTGGGAAGATCCTCTGGAGAAGGAAATGGCAACCCACTCCAGTACTCTTGCATGGAAAATCCCATGGACAGAGGAGCGTTGTAGGCTACAGTCCATGGGGTCACGACTAAGCGACTTCACTTTCACACTTTAGATGAAAATCAGAGTAGAAACATAGCACTTAAATTATCTTTGTACTCCCAGGCTGCCATGTGTCTTCTATTTACCCTTCTAGATCCACTCTCTACCTACTTCACCCTGCTTTCTGCAAGAAGAGACTGACTTGTAAGACTATACCAGGAGAATGCCTTACCTTCTGGCTTTTGTTGGGTTTAACTAATGAGGAACCATGGCAGGAGATTGGGGCAGGGAGAGGAGAGTAAATGAATGTGGAGTATTCTCTCCTCTTTTTATTTCTTCAACCCTAGAAATTGTACCAACCCCTTTCTTACTAGTACCTGGGGCTTGGTGGGCTGGGATCTATACTATCCCTTGAGTTTTCCCTTACTCTGTCCACCTTGTAAATAGTCTCTTTATTAAACTCTTCATGAGTTATCAAAAATCTGAGTCCCTTCTAAGATCCTGTCATTTATCGGGGGATCCTTCCTTGTACATCTGACATCTAACAAAAAAACTTGACATACTAAATGTGTGATAAGAATGGACAGATAAATAGAAGAAAACAGTGATACATATTTTATCCTTATGGAAGACAAAGATGGCTAAGAAAGCCACTGTGGGTGTCTGGTAATCTCAAAATAGTTTCCTGTTCTGTGGGGCCAGTATGCCAAATAGAAAAGTAAATTTCTACCCAGATTTTCTTTTTCTTTTATAAACAAAGCAGTCTTGGAGCCCCATGAAAGCTGAGAAGATTTGGTCATACAGCCAAGCTCCTGCTGTCTGGAAAATGTGATAGTAATCCAAAAAAGGATTTCAGAGGGCTCATCCAGCAGCTCTGTGGTCACTCTGGCCTGGCAAAGGATGAAAGCCCCATGGTTAGGTTGAGAGCTTAGAATTGCACTCCCAAGCCTTTTTTTTTTGTTTTTTTTTGGCTCAAATTTTAAAATGTTAGCCAAGCGGACAAGGGTGTCTCAAATTCAAAGGCTAAGGTTCATCACTAATAAAGTGATAACTCTTTCCTCTCATAAAATACTTCCATTTAGTTGATTGAAGGCATCCAGACTATCAACATTTGGTTTATCTATCTCCCAGATATGTCATTCATTTATTAATGATCAATTTCACTGTGGATACAATGATCACTTCTGGTGACTTAGAAAAGAAAGAGGTGGTAATTATTACTTTTTATTACTTTTAAGCATCCTGAAATTGTCTGTCTGAAGGCCTGTACTCACAAAAAAAACTTCTGTTTTTTAAAGAAGGCATTGAGTGTTCCATAAACCGTTTACTAAAGTCATGATCAATTTAGATCCTTCACCACTATCTCTTGCAGATGTTGTATCAGGCATTATGAATGTAAAAGGCATTTGGTAAATTGCAATCATGATACAAATATTCAGTTCAGTTCAGTTCAGTCGCTCAGTCATGTCCAACTCTTTGCGACCCCATGAATCGCAGCATGCCAGGCCTCCCTGTCCATCACCAACTCCGGGAGTTCACCCAGACTCACATCCATTGAGTCAGTGATGCCATCCAGCCATCTCATCCTCCGTCGTCCCCTTCTCCTCCTGCCCCCAATCCCTCCCAGCATCAGAGTCTTTTCCAATGAGTCAACTCTTTGCATCAGGTGGCCAAAGTACTGGAGTTTCAGCTTTAGCATCATTCCTTCCAAAGAACACCCAGGGCTGATCTCCTTCAGAATGGACTGGTTGGATCTCCTGGCAGTCCAAGGGACTCTCGAGTCTTCTCCAACACCACAGTTCAAAAGCATTAATTCTTCGGCGCTCAGCCTTCTTCACAGTGCAACTTTCACATCCATACATGACCACAGGAAAAACCATAGCCTTGACTAGATGGACCTTTGTGGGCAAAGTAATGTCTCTGCTTTTGAATATGCTATCTAGGTTGGTCATAACTTTCCTTCCAAGTAGTAAGTGTCTTTTAATTTCATGGCTGCAATCACCATCTGCAGTGATTTTTTAAAACGGTAATTCAGGGCACAAGCTACCTGTTCTTTCTCTGGCTCTTCTATGGGGAAAATGCCAGTGTTCTGTCTTATAAGTGAGGAGACTGAAACTCAGAGGAGTGAGAGCCGTTGCCTAAAGTTTCATAGTGAGGGACGATGTGGAATGAGAGTCCTGGCCTCCTCCCTTGTCCTCACACATTAACAGGAAAAGAGGCAGCCTCTCATCTTCCCCCAGCTCTACCTGGGTTCCCAGAGGCCCACCTAGGGACACTGTAGGTTAGATTGGTGGTGGCTCAGTGGTAAAGAACCCACCTGCTGATGCAGATCCCTGGGGAAGGAAATGGAAACCCTCTCCAGAATTCTTCCCTGGGAAATCCCATGGACAGAGGAACCTGGCGGGCTATAGTCCATGGGGTCCCTAAAGAATCCACTGATTTAGAGATTAGATAGCAGCAACAACATCACAATGGACCATTAGATTGGCTAAGGATGCATCATGAGGGGCAGAGAAGTATCACCTGACTTTGTTCTGTTTCCCTCTTTTTTTTTTTTTAAGAATCACTAAGTCATAGGCCAAAGGATACTACTTCTTAAGTATTTCCTTTTCTCTTATAGGCATCTACCCTTCCTAAATGTAGGAACTTTTTGTTTGTTCTTGTTTTTATTTTTGCAAAACTTTTATGATGGGTAACTTACTCTTTTGCCAGGTAATCCTTTCATATTTAGATCACAGTTTTTTTTTTTCCCCTTCCATTTTATTGATGCAAAATTATCTATAGCTTAGAATCACTAGTTCTGAAGTTTTAAATAATTAAACTGATAGTTTTGGCTAATGGGTTATAAAATTTTTTGACCTGAAGGATTCTTTGTTTAGACAAGCTTGTTTTGGAAAATGTAAGTGACAAGTACAGCCGTATTCTGGTTGAAGCTGGTGGTGAATGCTGAACCCCATCAACAAGGCCCTTTAGGGGGCCTCATGGAGTACAATTTGAATATCAGTGATTTAGTCTGACACTATGACTTATCAGAAATATCAGATGATGGAAATCTAGCAAGGCAAAGAAAAATCTCAGGGCACACACCTGATCAAATGAAGACTGGAATTAAAACAAGCCACTAAATTCCTAAAGAAAACTTTTCTCATGTTAACACACAGCCACCTTACCCATGCTCTGAGTTGCTCTGGGGCAACACAGAATTCACCCCACCCTCAGTTCTCTACACTTCTGTTACCTCTGCCTGGTTTCTCTGGCCCAGACCTTCGTACAGCTGACTCCTACCTACCTTTCAGGTCTCAGATCAAATGTTGCCTCCTCTGAGATGCCATCCTTGACTCCAAAATTGTAATATTCAATATCCTATTACTGTATTTTGTCTTCCTCCTAACCCTAATTGTATCTGATTAATATTTTGTTAATATATTTGGTTCTTTGGTTCTTATCTATTTCCTGCTAGAATGGAAGCTCTGTGAGTCTTTCTTATGGACTAATGAATTTCTAGGACTGGAAAAGCACATAAAGATACAGAGTGAAATTTGACAAATATTTGGTATATGAGTGCGTACTAGGCAGAGCTGCGTGTCTCGGCTGCCTGCTGCCTCTGGCCATCGTGAGTTGCTTGTTAGGCAGAAGTCAAGTGATCATTCATCTAGAACGCTGAGGAAAAGGCTGCAGAGGCTATGTCAGGCTCTTTGGCTTCCCTTCTAGCCTAGGGTTTCCATGATCCAAAGAAATTATGACTGTTTCTATGTGTAAGAAAAGTCCTTTGTTTACTATTTGGAAGAAAATTTTTAATTGTAATGCATCCCAGTACATTGTATTATAGTAATAATTATTCTGTTTACAAGGATTAAAGTGTATGCATTTCAGATTTTTTAACCCCCATCAGACTATATATATATACATATATGTAATTACATATATGTACACAATATATGTAAGAAATACACAATATATAATTACATATGTAATTTCTTCATCATACACAATATTTGTAACTACAGATGTTTTACAAATGAATTTTCATTCCCTTTTTGCCATTCTCAGAGCTGCTGCCACATTGTCGTAGACTCCCTTAATTATTCACCCACATTAATGAAACGTTCAGTCATGTCTGATTCTCTGTGGCTCCATGTGACTGTAGCTCACCAGGCTCCTCTGTCCATGGGATTTCCCAGGCAAGAATACTGGAGTGGGTTGCCATTCCTGATCCAGGCGTTGACTCCCCATCTCCTGCATTGGCAAATGGATTTTTTACCACTGAGCCACCTGGGAAGCCCTGCATTAATGTCATCATCTCCCAACTGGCCTCCTGTTCTGCTCCTGCAGCTCCCTTCCCAGACTTCCTTTTTCACTAATGAAAGTCTTCTGTTACAAATAAGTAATTTTCTAATCTTTCACTTATTCAAATTGTATTAGTTTCCGGTGGCTGCTGTAACAAATTACCACAAACTTGGTGACTTAAATTGATTTTGTCACTGTTCTGGAGACCAGAAGTCCTAAATTAGTAGGAAGATGCCAAGCTGAAAGGAAGATGTCAGCAAGGCACACAGCAAGGCACAAACACAACTTCCTGAGTCTCTGTGAGAATCTGTGCTTTGCATCTTCCAGTTTGTGGTTGCTGTTAGCATTCCCTGGCTTGTAGTCATATCACACTCATTTTCAAGATGAGCATCATCAAATCTTCATCTGCTCTGCCTTCACCTTACATTCGCCCTTGCATGTCAGCAGCTTTTCTGCTACCTCCTTGTTGGGATACATGTGACTGCATGTTGGGTCAATCTCACTGATCCTGGATAATCTCTTTCTTCTAAAGATCCATAATCACATCTGCAAAATCTCTATCTCTTTTAAGCTGACATTTACAGGTTCCAGGGATTAGGACCTGATGTCTTTGGGGGCAGTCATCAGTCTGCCACAGGGCTTTCTTACATTGGTTTGCCATTGCCTGTAAAATAAAGTACACATTTCTTACCAGGAAATACTGGTCCCTAAGACTCTGACCTCTATTTTTTTTCTCTTCAGATCTTCCATGATAGTTTTCTTTATTCCCAAACATTTTCTTTTTCAAATGTCTTTTCCCCTCATCTTCTAAAAGTAAACCATTCTTTTATATTTTGTTCTCTTTTGTAACATTCTATCCTGACCTACAATGTTTTCCTCTTTTATTTTAGCAATCCTTTATTTATTTAACAAATATGGAGGGACTGCAAAGTTTTAGCAGTTGTGTTGAATTTATAAGGTTTGGTCCTGAGCTAAAGGACTTGAGCACTCAATGGTGAGGGCTAAGAAATTGAGAACAGAATATGATAAATGATACAATAGAGAAATACATAGAATATGATAAGAATAGAAAGAATGGCCATACAGAGGGCAGATGAACAGGAAAAGGTCTCTTCTTAAAGGCAATACTGGAACAATTATATGAAATGATGACAAATCCCAAATAGTTAAAGCAAACTTGAGAAAGAACAAATCTGGAGGCATCATACTTCTTGATTTCAAACTATTGTACAAAACTATAGTAATCAAAAAAGTTTAGTACTCAAATAAAACAGACACATAGATCAATGGGATAGAGTAGAGAGCCCAGGATTAAACCCCTACATACAAGGTCAACCAATATTTGCCAAGGAAGCCAAGAGTACTCAATGGAGAAAAATAGTCCTTTCAATGAATGATGTTGGTAAAACTGGATATTCACACACAAAAGAATGAAATTGGTTTCAGATTGATTATATTCTTTGCAGCCAAAGATGGAGAAGCTCTATACAGTCAGCAAAAACAAGACCGAGAACTGACTGTGGCTCAGACCATGAACTCCTTATTGCCAAATTCAGACTGAAATTGAAGAAAGTAGGGAAAACCACTAGACCACTCAGGTATGACCTAGATCAAATCACTTCTGATTATACAGTGGAAGTGACAAATAGATTCAAGGGATTAGATCTATAAACAGAGTTCCTGAAGAACTATGGATGGAGGTTCCTTACGTTGTACAGGAGACAGTGATCAAGACCATCCAAAGAAAAAGAAATGCAAAAAGGCAAAACATTGTTTGAGGGGGCCTTACAAATAGCTAAGAAAAGAAGATAAGCTAAAGGCAAAGATATACCTATTTTAATGCAGAGTTCCAAAGAATAGCAAGGGGAGATAAGAAAGCCTTCCTCAGTGATCAATGCAAATAGAGGAAAACAATAGAATGGGAAAGACTAGAGATTTCAAGAAAATTAGAGATACCAAGGGAATATTTCATGCAAAGATGGGCACAATAAAGGACAGAAATGGTATGGACCTAACAGAAGCAGAAGATATTAAGAAGAGGTGGCAAGACTATACAGAATAACTGTACAAAAAAGATCTTCATGACCCAGATAACCACAATGGTGTGATCACTCACCTAGAGCCAGACATCCTGAAATACGAAGTCAAGTGGGCCTTAGGAAGCATCACTACGAACAAAGCTAATGGAGGTGATGGAATTCCAGTGGAGCTATTTCAAATCCTAAAAGATGATGCTGTGAAAGTGCTATGCTCAATATGCCAGCAAATCTGGAAAGCTCAGCAGTGGCCACATGACTGGAAAAGGTCAGTTTTCATTCTAATCCCAAAGAAAGGCAAAGCCAAAGAATGCTCAGACTATCACACAATTATATCATATGCTAGCAAAGTAAAGCTCAACATTCTCCAAGCCAGTCTTCAACAGTCAGTGAACTTCAAACTTCCAGATGTTCAAGCTGGATTTAGAAAAGGTTAGGGAACCAGAGATCATATTGCCAACATCTTTTCGATCATCAAAAAAGCAAGAGAGTTCCAGAAATACATTTACTTCTGCTTTATTGACTATGCCAAAGCCTTTGACTGTGTGGACCACAATGAACTGTGGAAAACTCTTAGTGAGATGGGAATACCTGACCACCTGACCTGTGTCTCCTGAGAAATCTGTATGCAGGTCAAGAAGCAACAGTTAGAACTGTACATAGAACAAAAGAGTGGTTCCAAATCAGAAAAGTAGTACGTCAAGGCTGTATATTGTCACCCTGATTATTTAACTTCTATGCAGAGTACATCATGAGAAATGCTGGGCTGGAAGAAGCACAAGCTGGAATCAAGATTGCCGGGAGAAATATCAATAACCTCAGATATGCAGATGACACCACCCTTATGGCAGAAAGTGAAGAACTAAAGAGCCTCTTGATGAAAGTGAAAGAGGAGAATGAAAAATTTGGCTTAAAGCTCAACATTCAGAAAACTAAGATAATGGCTTTTGTCCCATAACTCCATGTCAAAAAATGGGAAAACAATGGAAACGGTAAGAGACTTTATTTTCTCAGGCTTCTAAAATCACTCCAGATGGTGATTGCAGCCATGAAATTAAAAGATGCTTGCTCCTTGGAAGAAAACCTGTGACCTGCCTAGACAGCATATTTAAAAGCAGAGACATTACTTTACCAACAAAGGTCTGTCTAGTCAAAGCTATAGTTTTTCCAGTAGTTATATACGGGTATGAGGTTTGGACTGGAAAGAAACCTCAGTGCCGAAGAATTGATGCTTTTGAACTATGGTGCTGGAGAAGACTCCTGAGAGTCTCTTGGACTGCAACAAAATCCAACCAGTCCATCTTAAAGGAAATTGGTCCTGAATATTCATTGAAAAGACAGATGGTGAAGCTGAAATGACAATACTTTGGCCACCTGATGCAAATAATTGATTCATTTGAAAAGACCCTGATGCTGTGAAAGATTGAAGGCAGCAGGAGAAGAGGACAACAGAGGATGAGATAGTTGGTGGCATCACTGACTTGATGGACATGAGTATGAACAAGCTCTGGGAGTTGGTGATAGACAGGGAAGCCTAGCATGCTGCAATCCATGGGGTCACAGAGTCAGACATAACTGAGTGACCGAACTATTCTGAACTGTACTTAAATTTAAGTTAAATATCAGATCGTACGTTTTCTTTCATAACACTCATCTTTTTTTAATTACATTTAGTTATTTAATATGTCTTGCCTGGATATAGCTTCCCAGATAGCACTAATGGTAAAGAAGCTGTCTTCCAATGCAGGAGATGCAAGAATTCTGTGTTTGATCCCTGGTCAGGAAGATTCCCTGGAGGAGGCCATGGCAATCCACTCCAGTATTCTTGCCTGCATATATAACTTGGCTTTTATAAATTAAAAGACTTTTTAGAATTTCAAGCTTCTGAAGTGGCAAGGGTCATGTTATGTTTTATACCTGAAACCCAGTCCAGGGCCTAACACATAATATAGGGTTTTAACAAATGATTTTGGAACAAATAAGGCAAGAAAGATTTAGATTTCCCATTGAGTTCCCCAAATACCAACACTGTGCCATCCCCCACTGTAATGTCTTAAGTGTTTACTTGCTTCTGCACACAACTCACTATTGCAGTGTGTAAAAAACATCCACCAAGCAGATGTACCTACACTTCGTGTAATCTTAATTAAGCATGGCACGTCTGATTATTGCGTTATAGAGGTTTCCCTTGTTTGGCTTTGTTTTCTTTTTAGCAGCCATATATAGGCATGAATTTTAAAACAAATGAGAGAAAAACCATGTTTATCAATAATATATTCCCAAAGGTTCAATATATACCCAGATATGACAGGTGAAACTATATTGTGGATTGCTTTACTGAAAGATTTTTTTTGGCAGCAAATTTTAGTGTGTTAATGGTCTTCAGTGTGTTAAATTTTTTATTTGACATATCTAAGTAGATGTGTTGCTTTTCATTAAAGATTTTAACTGATAAAATATATTTTAAATTAATTATGTTCAGTCCTCCTGAATCACTTCTGAGGATACATAAGGTTCTGTAGAACTGTTAGAAACTGCAGCTATAAACAATCCAGAACAACTAGAGAATTCTAACTATAAAAACACGCAAGTCCTAAAAGAAGAAAATGTTGGTTCATTCACCCGTAAGTATAGGTATAGGAAAATCTTTTTAACTCAGAGTGAACATCCATATGCCTAAAAACCTACATAAACATACACAAAATTAAAAAAAAAAGAACAAGTTTGGAGCAGCAAAAATTCAAAATAAGAATGACCAACTGGGAGAAAATTAACAATGCATGAAAGAAAGTATGTTAATGTTCTACATTTTCAAAAAAATAAAATTAATGAGTGCAAGAAAAAGAAACTGAAGAGAAAGGAAGGAAGGATTCATTCAAAGTAACATTTTCATAGTATTGTACTATGAACCCTCAGTCACAGGCAGTGTGAGGAAGAGGAAGAGATGCCGACAAACACCAAACTCTTTTTAGCCAACCTGAGTTTTCCTTTCTTTCTTTCTTTTTTTTTTTGATTGGTGGTATTCTTTGGTGTTGTTTTTTTTTTTTTTGGTTGGTAGTATGTATAAAGTCATTCTGAAATTCTTTTCCATGTATTATGGGATTGAGCTAATCAATAAGTATGTTGATATTAAAGGAAGATAAAATTTTCATTGTAATTGAAGTATAATACAAATGTAAAACCATATATGGCAAAAAACAAACAAAAATATCTTAGAGACTGGAATTTGAGGTATCATTGTGAATTCATGATTTCTAATATATATTTTATATGTGTGTATATGCATGTGCCTGTATCTGTGCATTGCACCTTTATATGTGTGTGTGTATGTATATTTCTCTGTATAGTTTATGCATGCATATTTTTGTGTTTATTTGTATGCATATGCTTCCTAACTCCATCTGCTGACAGGGCCAAGAATCAAACATATCCCCATAGTAATAAGTAAACTTGGTTCCCAGATGTTGATATCTAATGCAGTTCTTCACTGGCATGAAGCAGAGATTCTCAACAAAGTGACTTCAGGACTGAGCAGGGTAGGTACAAGATGAGCCTAAAAAAATATCTTATTGCGCTATTAATAGGAAGCTAGGGAATGCTTCAGAAAAGATGAAAACGTGTCACAACAGCACAGAAAATAGCATGACAGGACTTCTATTCAACAAATCTAGAGCAACTGGAACACAGCAATTTGAAAATAATTAAGTGCAATAAAGAACTGATTGAAAAATAGAAATTTTGTATTAATTTCACCATATCTGATAATAAATAGACCAAATCAGTCAATCAGTGGGGAAGGGAGACCTCTTGCTTACAGTAAAATGTCAAGGGCTTGTTGTTTAATGTGAAAGAAGTGTTTGTGTTAGAAAGTTAACAGTTTGTATCCTTAAAGACTGGATTAGAAAAGAATCATCGATGAATGCTAATCCAGGGAGAAATTTTGATGAGGCGTGAGACATTTGCACAGTCTGCCTATCACACACACACACAGCTCTGGAAAGGCCTAACACTTGCAGATGATATTTCAGTGGTTGCCATTATAGCATAACTATTATTATAGCTAATGTGCTGCTATGATATCTTTTTGTGTCTGGCAGTCTGGAACTTTGCCTAGATCAAGTCTTCCAGAATCTTCTCTGACCTGTCTAGCAGCAACTTGTTCCCACTATCAGCAGCTCCCCCCGGCAAGCCTTGAGCTTGAGCCAGAGTGGTTACAACAGCTACCATTACGGTTATGAGTGCTGAGACTTAAGAAAGCTGAATCTAGTCACATTTTCTGGCAGTGAAACTCAGAGTAAATACATCTAGATGGGAAAAAAAAAAAAATTGTTTGGTTTGTGTACCAAGAGGTAGAACATAATATGAAAGCAGCTCAGCCTTGTTTGTAATGACTCCAAAGTGGCCCTTCCCTGGACACTCAGTGCCGAATAAATCAATCCCTCAACTCTGACTTGCTCTTGACACCGCCTTTAATCTGTGAACTACGAAATCTTGTGTGCACTCCTCTCCCCCATCTGTGTGTGGCTGTCAGGCAGGCAGTTAACAGCACTCAGGAACAGAAGTTAATTGGAAGGAGCTGGAGGTCTCCAGTTCCTTTGGTAATTACTGAAGGCACTCTCCTGCCTTGGAAGAGAGCCTCTTGCCTCCGCAGTTTGATGAAGAGACTCTTTTTCCTCTTTCTGTAGTCACAGAAGCAAAACGGAGCCAAACAAAACTGAACACTTTCTGTTTGTTTGACAAACCTCAGAATTATTTTAAGGTTGGGTACACTAAGCTTTAGGTTCAATTCAATTTCCTTCAAATACAGTTAAAAACCTTTGTGAAGAAGATGTGTCTAATTCACCACTTTTTCCCCAGGGCTCAGCCCTGTACCTGACACATAGTAAGTTAAATGTTAGGAATTTTCTTTATGAATATTATTATTGTTATTATTCATCTAGTTCCTACTGTGTATGAGACTCTGAAATAGTCACTTAAAGAAGAAAAAAAAATTGACTCCAGAGTTGCACACTCGGGTAGATCTCTTAGCAATACTAGCATCTATGGTATTGTAAGCAAGCTGTTTCATGTTACTAAACATAAGTTTCTTCACCAACACTCTGCATATAACATTGTACAGATTAACTTATCTAAAACCATGAAAGGGCCTGGTATACTGACTGGCATACAGTAAGTGCTTAATAAATGGTAGCTTTCTTTCCTTGCTGCTTAGTGTATATAAATATTATATGAACCACTGGGTCCACTTGTGGCTATCATCTTGCTTCCAATCTTTAACCTTAACATTATTAATTTAGAATAGGACAAGTTTTGTCTTCTCTCTCTTTGACCTATCTCTCCCAACTCTATTATCTCTTCCATTTGTTTCATTTTAGCTAAAAGACATCTTTTGAATAGGGATTCAAGAGCACAGACGTTTTTATTGAGTCACCAACTCATTGGAAAAGCCCCTGATGCTGGGAAAGATTGAAAACAAAAGGAGAAAAGGGCAGCAGAGGATGAGATGGTTAGATGGCATTACCAACTTAATAGACATGAATTTGAGCAAACGCTGGGAGATAGTGGTGGACAGAGGAGCCTGGCATGCTATAGCCCATGACATGGCAAAGAATTGGACAGGACTTAGTAACAGAGCAACAACAACAAACTTATTGAAGCAAGCACTAGAACGTGCATTTGAGATACAGAAATGAGTACAGTATGATGACCCATTCCCTCAGGAAATTTACAGCCTTGTTGAGGAGACAGGGGTTTGCATGTGAAACTCAAATACAACACAGGTAGTTTTGGATAAGAGAAATTCTTGATATTAAACTACTTTGTGGGCACTGAGGATGGAGTAGTCAGCTCCCTTGTTAGGAAGCAGATGAGTTGCATTAACGGAGGATTCAGATAGCAAGTGTTCTTTCCAGTGGACTTTTTTTTTTTTTTAAACTTTACATAATTGTATTAGTTTTGCCAAATATCAAAATGAATCCGCCACAGGTATACATGTGTTCCCCATCCTGAACCCTCCTCCCTCCTCCCTCCCCATACCATCCCTCTGGGTCGTTCCAGTGCACTAGCCCCAAGCATCCAGTATCGTGCATCGAACCTGGACTGGCAACTCGTTTCATACATGATATTTTACATGTTTCAATGCCATTCTCCCAAATCTTCCCACTCTCTCCCGCTCCCACAGAGTCCATAAGACTCTTATATACATCAGTGTCTCTTTTGCTGTCTCGTACACAGGGTTATTGTTACCACCTTTCTAAATTCCATATATATGCGTTAGTATACTGTATTGGTGTTTTTCTTTCTGGGTTACTTCACTCTGTATAATAGGCTCCAAATGTTGAAATATAGTTGATTTGCAATGTTGTATTAATTTCTGCTGTTCATCACAGTGATTCAGTTATATATATATATATATATATATATATATATATATATATATATGTTATCTTTCACATTCTTTTCCATTATGGCTTATCACAGGATATTGAGTATTGTTCCCAGTGCTCTGCAGTAGGATCTTGCTGTTTATCCATTCCATACAATAGCTTTCATCTGCTAACCTCAACCTCCCACTCAGTCCTTCTCCCTTGCACCTTTCCCATGGTAACCACAAGTCTGTTCTCTCTGGACTGTGAGTTCCCATGGAACTTTGAAGAATGATCAAGTGTTTTCTAGGCAGCGAACAGGCAAACAATCTACAGAGAGAACAGCATGTGCAAATCCATAGAGCGATGCAGGTGATAGGAGATGAAAATACGTATTTGTTGCCACATGATTACATGCCGCATTATGCGGTGGAAAGCATCATTAATGAGCTATGCAACAGAGTCAGCTGTTTTCAGAAAGGTATGATGGTGTGGATGGTAGACAGCAAATATTTCATTCCACTGCTGAGGATGGAGTAGGTGTAGCTGCCTCAGTTGGAGTCAAACCTCAGCCACGGGAACTGTGTCAGGTTCAGTGGTCACCTGCAAAGCTGTGAGACCTTGATGCTTAATGAGCATCTATACCTGAGGTCACAGAAGGACCAGCTTGAATGCTATCTATTAGTCAAAAAGCAAATTCCCAGGGTAAGGATTTGTTAATAATGTGATTCATAGACGGTCAGGACGGTGAGAGGATAGAGGGACTGTGTGAGAGCCTAGAATAACTGCCCAGATGGCAAATTCCTTTACTAGGAGAGCAAATCTGATAGTGGAAGAGGAGTATGCATACTTTAGAAACATTTGAATGCAACTTCTGGAAGCTGGCAGAAGCTGAATACAGGAAGTAAGTGAAGCAGATAATTTGTATAGTTTAGTGACAGATGGCATGATAATGTGGAATCCAATTTATTCGAATTTCTTAGCTTAGCCCTAACTTATTCAATAAGAATAGGATTTTGTATTTAAACAAATCATTAGACTTGTTGGTGGAAATGTAAACAGCAATGTAATTCATGAAGCTATTTTTCCTGGTCTCCATACATCAGTCCTACTCTAAAAAATTTCATTAGAACTTAAAGCTAATAATTTGATAAGTTGAAATGTAGTTGTAGTCAATAATAATTTTTTACATATAGCATGATAAAAGTTGACAAGTACCTTCTAAATCATGTCTGTACTGAAGTGGAAAAACAGTGAAAAAAATTACACAAAAAACATGATTTATAATGCAGATCAAATGTCCTTCATTTTCTGTAAAATTTATTTGGCATTATTTTCTCACAAATGTTAACAAGCTAAAATAGCAGTGCTTATTGAATCTCCATTGTAATGTCTAGGTGTTGCCCAACTACATAGATTGACCATAACAGTCCATCGTCATAACCTTACACAGAAGACATTTGGTTGAAACAAGAGTTAAGTGAATTAAGTATTGGACCTGGGGCCACAGGGTGCTGAAAGAGAAATCCAGTGCAAGGCAGGAGCCACATACATAATAAACTTTGAGATTTAAAGATCTAAATCTATATACATACTTAGTATTTTGTAAGTTGTTTCCAAAGTCCTTTCTTAAACCAATCAACAAATATCTATTTTGTACTTGCTGCTTATAGAGCCTTTTGATAACCTAAAACGCATACTTCTGTGGTAGGCTTTTGAACAAGAGGACAAAACCGTCTCTTCCTCGCATTTATACTGTTTATAGTATGGTCCGTGCCGACTTAGTTGTGTCTGATTCTTTGCGACCCTACAGATTGTAGCCCATCCGGTCCCTCTGTCCATGGGATTTTCCCAACAAGAATACTGGAGAGGGCTGCCATTTCCTTCTGCAGGGAATCTTCCTGATCCGGGATGGAACCCGAGTCTCTTGCCTCTCCTGATGGGCAGGCAGATTCTTTACCACTGTACCACCTGGGAAGAACCACAGGATATTTTATCACAAAAAATGTGACTGAAGCAAAAATCCTTGTTTTATTTTTATTTCCACCTTATAGTTGAGAAAAAAAACCCCTGAGTCTTTGAGAAGTTAGGTGAATTCATTGACCAAGGTCAGCAGGATTTGAATTTAGGCTTATAGATACTGTGTTCTTTTTCCTTTCTGTTGTATTATTGTCGCATTCCTTTGCTTATCACGGAGTCAAAGAATTCGTTTCTCTTTTAAGCAGAGCTGTTTGATACAGCTGGCACCTTCCAAGTTTTAATTCTTCTCAGTGTAACTGGTTTTATCCCAAATGATCTTTTAAACATTAAAGAATAAAGAAATGCTATAGGTTTAAAGTCATAGTGTTGAAGAGTTGGGATTGCATAAAAATAATTGGGTTGAATAGCACTGGGTGTGCATTTTATGGGAAACAAATACTTTTTTTTTTTTTTTAATTTATCCAAGCTAGTAATCTTTATTCTTTGTTCTCATAGTTAGATGGGATTTTTTTTTTTTTTTTTGAGCCTATACTCCTTGTTAAAGGCTGTTATTGAAGCTTTTATAGAATCAGGTTAGAGGTCATTGTGCGTATATTGTTTTCAATTTTTTACTGGTGCTGTTTATTGTTGTTTTATTATTATGGTACTACAGATAGAGAAAGATAGAAAAAGATGTATTGAAGAAAGTTAAAGTTTACTAAATATGTGATTTTCTTTTGCAAGTTACTTAAGCTTTCTGAGCTTTGGTCTGCTCTTTCAGGAAATGGGGCCAATAGTCAAATATCATGGAATTGTGATGAAGATTAAATGAGCCAGTGATTTAGATAGATATATAGATAGAATTATGCTGCTGCTGCTAAGTCGTTTCAGTCGTGTGCAACCCCATAGACGGCAGCCCAACAGGCTCCCCGTCCCTGGGATTCTCCAGACAAGAACACTGGAGTGGGTTGCCATTTCCTTCTCCAATGCATGAAAGTGAAAAGTGAAAGTGAAGTCACTCTGCTGCTGCTGCTGCTAAGTCGCTTCAGTCGTGTCCGACTCCATGCGACCTCATGGACTGTAGCCCACCAGGCTCCTCCGTCCATGGGATTTTCCAGGCAAGAGTACTGGAGTGGGGTGCCATCACCTTCTCCAAGATAGAACTATAAATGGTACTTAAAAGTGAAGCATAAATCTAAGGAAAATACATGTGAGTTTAATAAAGTTAACATTTCTTAGGCACTTATATACAGGGCTTCTTCCAAGTGCTTTATCTATATTATTTATGTTAATGTTCATCATCCTATGAGACATATATCTTGCTGTTGTTGAGTCACTAAGTTGTGTCTGACTCTTTGCGATGCCATGAACTGGAGCACATCAGGCTTCCCTTTCCTTTACTAGCCTCCAGAGTTTGCTCAAATTCATGTCCATTGAATTGGTGATGCCATCCAGCCATCTCATCCTCTGGCATCCTCTTCTCCTTTTGCCTTCAATCTTTCCCAGCATCAGGGTCTTTTAGAGTGAATCAGTTCTTCGCATCAGGTGGCCAAAGTAATGGAGCTTCACCTTCAGCATCAGTCCTTCCAATGAATATTTAGGGTTGATTTCCTTTAGAATATCTTATTATCTCTATTTTCCTGAGGATAGAACTAATTCGTAGATTAAATACATATTTTTCCAGAAGTCCCACAACTACCAATGAATGGAGACAAGATTTAGGTCCATATTTTTCTGAGTTTAAAAACCAGAAGTGTAACCTGTATTTTATACTGTATTCCTTAATTTACCCTTATTTGTTAAGTGAGATATATAACCTAGTATTTGCTATATGGTTGCTGGCTTATGGGGAAATAATACATAGATGAAAGTTGTATAATTAGATATTACAGGAGTCTAGAAGTAGGTAAAAGAATGAACATTCTAATATATACTATTATAGTTAATAAAAATCTCATAAAATAAAATTCCAGGAGCAACATTCTCCCTCTGTTGATAATTCTTCTAAATGGTTAGTATGGGATACAGTTGTTGTGGTTTTAGATAGATCTGTAAATGGTACTTAAAAGTAAAGTGTAAATCTAAAGAAAATACAATATGAACCAAGCTAAGAATGAAAAATGTATAGGAAGTTCTCTAGCCTAAATAAATTGTGAATCAAGGTTGATCATTTGTAGCATATTTGATCATCCTGTTCTGAAAATGTTGGAAACATCACAAGATCAATGAAGCTACCAAGTTTTGTCAGACAAGTTAGTCTTTATTTTCTTTTTCTTGTCCTGTACCTGCAGACACCACAGTCAAATTGCCAACAAATTATAAATAAGGGCTAGTTGGAGAGTGATGCCTGTCGGTTTTCTGGTATTAAATGATATCAAGAATTAAAATCACATAGTGGAAAGAATCGGAGAAGGCAATGGCACCCCACTCCAGTACTCTTGCCTGGAAAATCCCATGGACGGAGAAGCCTGGTAGGCTGCAGTCCATGGGGTCTCGAAGAGTCAGACACGACTGAGCGACTTCACTTTCACTTTTGACTTTCATGCATTGGAGAAGGAAATGGCAACACACTCCAGTGTTCTTGCCTGGAAAATCCCAGGGGCGGTGGAGCCTGGTGGGCTGCCATCTATGGGGTCGCAGAGTTGGACACGACTGAAGCGACTTAGCAGCAGCAGCAGCAGTGGAAAGAATAATGGAGTTAATTTCTCTGCTTTATCACCTAGTATCGTTAAGACTTCAGACAAGTTACTTTCTCTTATGTCTCATTTTCCATGAGATGTAAGATTAGAAAGCCCCAGATTCAAATCTTGGCTTTGTTCTTTAATAACTTTTTGTTCTTACATAAGATCTATTATTTGTTCTGTCACTTATATCTTTAGTAAAAAGAAAAGTTAGTCTGAATATTTGCTTCATGGGGTTGTGAAGATTAAGCTAGGATAATATATGTAGGCATTTGGATGTGTGCATTGACATAACAAGCTTTTAATAAATATTAGCTTTAGTGTTCATACATCCTGCATTTTTCCTATCACTTATATTTTGCTCACTCGACTTCAGGCACTGTTCTAGTGCCTCAATGTAAGATATATATAATTGAAAATCAACCATGATCAGTATTAAATAGTACATATAAAGTGAAGAAGGACCCAGCATTTAGTAGATAATAAATTTCAGAATATATGATACAGTGATATAGAAATAAGCCAAATACCCATAGACATAATTTAGGTTAACAGAGAAGAATGAAGAGAGAAACTTTTTTTTATTAATTCACTTTTTAATTCATTTATTGTCTTTAGCAGTCTCTTACTTATCACCATTCTGTGCCTCACAGGGATCCTATATACCAAGGTGAAAGCAAAAGTTAATAAGTCTGGGTTTCTTCCCTGTAGATTGTCTTTATTCTACAATCCAAGTGTCTGTGGATCAATGTCAGGGTCTGCAAATTTCTTAACAGAACAGTCACAAGTTAGTATCTTTATTTTTCAGGAATAGCATCTGTTGATTTTATCAGCCTCTTGAGAGTACTCCTAGGAGATCTCAGTACAGAGAAAAGGGTGGACTCTGATTCTTAATTATTGCTTTGGCAATACTACATATCTTCAGCTGGATAGACCTTGAACTCAGTTCTAACTGGGTTTAAATTACAGATGCTTTCCCTGGTTGCTTTGTGACTTGACTTGAACCTCAATTTATACATGACCAAACCTTCTTTGGAAAGAATGATGCTAAAGCTGAAACTCCATTACTTTCGCCACTTCATGCAAAGAGTTGACTCATTAGAAAAGACTGATGCTGGGAGGGATTGGGGGCAAGAGGAGAAGGGGATGACAGAGGATGAGATGGCTGGATGGCATCACTGACTCGATGGACATGAGTCTGAGTGAACTCCGGGAGATGGTGATGGACAGGGAGGCCTGGTGTGCTGCAATTCAGGGGGTCGCAAAGAGTCGGACACGACTGAGTGACTGAACTGACCTGAACTGAAACCTGGGATAGTGATACCTACCTTCTAGGCTTGTCCCATTAATGCATGCCAATAAGCATCTCACAATATCCAGCACTTTGTAGGTATTCAAAATTAGTGGCTCCTCTCACCTTGGCGGCCGCCTGAGAGACCAGCAGGTTCCTTCCTCATTAAAAAGCTCTATCACAGCTTATTGTTATTGCCTCTGATCAGAACCCTGTGCTTTCGGAGACTAGTCCATATAAAAGTGATATAAAGGGTCAAAACATGAACACAGTTAGTGTTCATCAAAGCACGTATCACAATCCTTGTATATCAGCTTGCACGTCTCATACTGTATCTTTGGTGACCTCCTGTTGCTTTAGACATATTCCCTGTCACAATTTAATTGTGTTGCATTGTGATTCAGATCTCCCCAGGTATTATAGAAACTAGCTTTCCATGTCCGTGAGGGTGTTAGTTGAAACACAAGTGCACATTTATTCCTCAGATGCTTCTCAAAACAAGAGGAGCCTGTGGAGCTTTGAGTTACAACACAGCACAGACTAATAATGCGTCCCAGGAGGAACAGAGTCTGCTGAGAGCCACAGAACAGTATACACATGCTGATAAGTACAAGGAAGATGGTAGAGATGGTGGAGGGACATTTTATAGGATAACTGAGTGTCACTGCAAGAAAATCAAGCTATCACTTAGGAAAATATTGAGTCACTATTACACTATATAGCAAAGACCATGCTGTTGTTCAGTCACTCAGTCGTGTCCAACTCTTTGGGACCCCATGGACTACAACGTGCCAAGCTTCCCTGTCCTTCTCTGTCTCCTGGAGTTTGCTCAAACTCATGTCCACTGAGTCAGTGATGCCATCCAACCATCTCATCCACTATTTCCCCCTTCTCCTCCCACCCTCAATCTTTCCCAGCATCCAGGTCTTTTCCAGTGATTCAGTTCTTCACATCAGGTGGCCAAAATACTGGAGCTTCAGCTCCAACATCAGTCCCTCCGATGAATATTCAGAGTTGATTTCCTTTAGGATTGACTGGTTTGGTATCATTGGTGTCCAAGGGACTCTCAAGAGTCTTTTCAAGCACCAAGTTTGAAATCATCTTGTTACTATCTTGTTGTTAATATTATAGGTTATTCTGATCATGATGCACGTATTGATTTCTTTAAGTGAAAATCTGTATGTCTTCCACCCATAGGGACAATGTCATGAAAACCTCCTGAATAAACTCATATATGAATCAAATATGGTCAGTAAAGAATGCTAGGTTGCAGACTTGAGTTCTCCACATGATCAAAACCCATACTCTCAATACCAGATCCTAGGATATATATCCCATGGGTATTAATGGGAAATCTTCTATGAATAGATCACCTTTCTTTGTAAACAAAATATTTTTAACATAAGTTGACATTTTCCAGTTTCTTATAAAATATCAGTGATGATATTTTTCAATAAATGATATTCCCATTTGTCACTGGATAAAGTCCAAATTCTTGGAAATGGTAAAGAATCTGACTACCAATGCAGCAGACATGGGTTCGATCCCTGGGTTGGAAAGATCCCAGAAAAAAGAATGGGTACTCACTCTAATATTCTTGCTGGAGAATCCCATGGACAGAGGAGCCTGGCAAGCTATAGTCCATGGAGTTGCAAAGAATGGAACACAAGTGAGTGAAACACTTTCACTTTTTCACTTATCCACAATTAGTCTGACTGACTTTAAATCAGGGAGATTTCTGCATAGAATATGAATCATTCTAACTGGATGAAGCAAATACTAGAAGATTACCTGTTAATAATACATATATTATATGCTGCTGCTAAGTTGCTTCAGTCGTGTCCGACTCTGTGCGAGCCCATAGATGGCGGCCCACCAGGCTCCTCCATCCCTGGGATTCTCCAGGCAAGAACACTGGAGTGGGTTGCCATTTCCTTCTCCAAAGCATGAAAGGGAAAAGTGAAAGTGAAGTCGCTCAGTCGTGTCTGACTCTTTGTGACCCCATAGTCGGCAGCCTACCAGGCTCCTCCATCCATGGGATTTTCGAGGCAAGAGTACTGGAGTGGGATGCCATTGCCTTCTATGAAACATATACTATATACACATTATAAATATATGTATAATATAATGCATTTTTAAGCTCAATATTCAAAAAACTAAGATCATGGCATATGGTCCCATCACTTCATGTCAAATAGATGGGGAAACAATGGAAACAGTGACAGACTTTATTTTCTTGGGGTCCAAAATCACCATGGACAGTGAATGCAGCCATGGGATTAAAAGACACTTGCTCCTTGGAAGAAAAGCTATGACAAACCTAGACAGCATATTAAAAAGCAGAGAAGTTACTTTGCTGACAAAGGTCCGTCTAGTCAAAGCTATGGTTTTTCCAGTAGTCATGTATGGATGTGCGAGTTGGATCATAAGAAGGTTGAATGCCGAAGAATTGATGTTTTCAAACTGTGGTGCTGGAGAAGACTATGCTGGGAAAGATAGAAGGCAGGGGAAAAAGGGGATAGCAGAGGATTAGATGGCTGGATGGCATCACCAACTCAATGGACATGAGTTTGAACAGGCTCCAGGAGATAGTGAAGGACAGGGAAGCCTGGCATGCTTCAGTCCTTGGGGTTGCAAAGAGTCAGACAGAACTGAGCAACTGAAAAATGACAATATAGGTATAATATATATGTATGTGTTTATATGTATAATTTGCTTTACTATTCACTCTCCTGTTGCAAGTTGCATCATAAGTCATATTCCATTTCTCTGACCCCATGAAGATTGTAAGTTACTTGGATTTAGAAGGTTGAGAGTGAGATAGAAAACACACAGCTCTTTTTGTGTTATCATGTTATTCTAATAAAAGAGACACTTCCTAGTTTCCATGAACTTTATTGTGCATTAATTATGTGCTTAACATGTATGTCATGTCCCAATCTAATGTGGTGTGTTCATTTCAGTTCAGTTCAGTCGCTCAGTCGTGTCCAACTCTTTGTGACCCCATAAATTGCAGCACGCCAGGCCTCCCTGTCCATCACCAACTCCCTGAGTTCACTCAGACTCACGTCCATCGAGTCGGTGATACCATCCAGCTCTCTCATCCTCTGTCATCCACTTCTCCTCCTGCCCCCAATCCCTCCCAGCATCAGAGTCCTTTCCAATGAGTCAACTCTTCTCATGAGGTGATCAAAGTACTGGAGTTTCAGCTTTAGCATCATTCCTTCCAAAGAATCCCCAGGGCTGATCTCCTTTAGAATGGACTGGTTGGATCTCCTTGCAGTCCAAGGGACTCTCAAGAGTCTTCTCCAACACCACAGTTCAAAAGCATCAATTATTCAGCGCTCAGCTTTCTTCACAGTCCAACTCTCACATCCATACATGACCACTGGAAAAACCATAGCCTTGACTAGACTGAACTTTGTTGGCAAAGTAATGTCTCTGCTTTTCAATATGCTATGTATTGTAATTAATAATACAAACTTCTAAAATAAAAACTGACAAATAGAAAGCATATGAGCAAAACTAAATATTTTTTGTTTAATTATTTGTCCTAAAGGCAAACTAATAATGAGGAATAAGTCTGATCAATATAAAACTCCACCATTCACTCATTTGTTTACTGAAAAGTTACCCATTTTCCTCAACCTGTGATTGTTCCTCTGTTTTAAATGTTACTAAAAAATAATCTAATTGGCCTCTCAGTTTTCAAGATAATTTATCTTTGCTAGTATTGTTTCAAGGTTCAGATGCATACTTTTTCATCCAACTTGTGCTTGCACATTAAAATTAAAGGATAGAATATTGCCTATGATTCTTCACATTTAGCTCTAGCTGTTATAGAATATGATCATACATATATTTTAAAAGGTTTGCAATATAATTCAATTACAGAACCTAAATGCAGACTGTGTTGTCCCCTGACCATTTATTCTACCTCAAGCCTTGGACACAGACTTTCTAATTTTATATTTGTTTTTCAACAGCATGTATAAAAAATGCACTAAAAGCTGCCGCTTTCTCGACTACTCATGGTCATAGTTAGTTAATTATTTAATGCCACCAAGAACAAGGCAGGGCATGCAGTGAGCATGAACTTGACTCTAAAATAACTGTGATGGGTTTAGATCCCTTGGGTCCCCAGTGTGTTCTGTACTGATACAGTAAAAGGGGGGGAAAGTCTCATCAATATGCAAGTTTAAATAGGAATCTGTCCTGCCACATCTGCTGACAAGATTAATTATAGATCTCTGAACCTGATGTGTCTTAATATCTTGCATCACTTTACTGGCCTGCAGTCAAGCTGAAATACTAGATATGGCTTTGTATAATTCTCAAGTCTAGAGTGACATTTTGCAGTGCATTTTGTCTGGATAACTTAAAAGTTTTCATTAATAGTTTGTCATTAGTCTTTGAATTTGTTCATTGAAATTAGGATAATCCTTTGGCAGTAGCAAAATTCTGAAAGAATGGAAGAATCCTCTCCCTGAGAAAGTGCAACCATTTTCTCTAGGCTGTATATCTTCAAATGAAAGGGCAAGGAAGTAAAGACAGTAAAAATTATTGCAAAGTATTTTGCCTTGTGAATCACATAGTCTTCCAAGAAATAAAAGGAAAGGGAAGGGAAGGGAAGGGAAAGGAAGATCCATGGGATAACAAAGAATCCGAATGCTAAATGACTGAAGTGACTTAGCATGCATGCACACTTGCAAGGGATAATGATAGAAAGGCAAACTATTGGATCAGATTCAGGATATGAAGGATGGATATTGTGTTGCTTTATTTATTTATTATATCTGTTTAGGATGGGAACAGAATTAGGCTGGACAAAAAGCAGCTGAATTATTATCCTCATGAAGATTGCTTTTTAATTACCATGACCACCACTAACATCATCATCATCAATTATGTTTCCAGAAAAATAAGAAAATAGATTAGGATAATACATTGAAACAGTTGAACAATAGGCTAAAGCAAAACTGGTTGTAATTGTATAATCTTTATTCAACAGGTTATTGATTAATTTTCATTGATATATAATTCACATAACAAAATGTTACATAACATAAAATTCACCATTTTATAGTGTACAGTTCAGTGGTTTTCATCCTCCCTTCCACCCAGTGCCTTAGCAATCTGCTTGTTTTCTTATTATTTGGTCAAGTCTTGAAAAGTTGTAGATCTCACTCTTAGTTAATCAAGATTTACTAATCTGAGTGTTAGATTCTTACTGTTGCTGCAACAAATTGCAACAAAGTTAGTGGTTTAAAACAATAAACATTTAGTGTCTTATAATTTGAGAAATCTTACTAAGATAAACTCAGTGTTAGCACGGCCACATTTCTTCTGGAAGCTTGAGGGATAATCCGTTTCCTTGCATTTTCCAGTTTCTATAGGCCATCGACATGCTTTGCTCATGGCCCCTTTCTTCATCATCAAAGCCAGAAACATAGAATCTTCCAGTCTCTTTGACTCTGTTACTCTTGCCTCCATCTTTCACTTATAAAGAGTCTTAGGGTTACATTTGGGACCACATAGATAATCTAGGTAATCTCTCCATCTCAAGATCCTTAACTTAATCACCTGTACAAAGTTGCTTTTGTCATGTATGGGAACATGTATGGGTTCTAGAGATCAGGATGTGGACATCCTTAGAGGAGGGTGTTTTCAACCTAACACACTGAGATTCATGTCAAAATGTTATATTACATGAATAATACTGTTGTAGTGTATTTTATGTTCAAAATGTCCTTCACACCTAGAAAGTGTTTTTGAACACTTCTCTGGATTTCACAGCCTAAGAAATTTAAAAGCACTCCTAAAGATAAAAACTAATTTCCAGAGAGTTCACACTCTCTCACTGTGTATCAGTTTCATCTGAAAGGAATTCCTTTTACTGATTTCCACAAAATATACTTATCATTTTAGCTGGAAGTTTTGCCTCTTTTACAAAATGTTGAAAGTTTGTAGGGATAACAGTTTATTTTATTGATCCCTTCTTTTTTTTCACATGTACCTTTCCCATCTGTCGTCTTTGTCTCTCTACCACTCAGATACCCTTGAATCTCCCAATTCATTTCTGTTGTGCAGGGCAGGCCATTTTTTTTAACAACTTCAGTTATTGAATTAAAGAAAAAAAAAAAAAAGATGCCAAAGCACTTCCGTGCAATGGGCCTTCACTGAAGAATTGCTGTGTCTGTTGAAATGTCTGTGGCTATGGTTGGCAAAGTGATCTTTCCTCCAATTATAAGTATAACACTATAACTTCCCAGGTAATTTATAAACACTTCTGAAGAATGAGTTCATTTTCTTTTTTGATTTTAATTTTCATTTCCCCATCTATTCATTTTACTCTCTTTGCACTTCCAGGCCTAAAACTGTACTAAAACTGGGCTTAGTACACAGTGCAACCACTGTAACTGCTGTTGACTGAGAAACACTCTTATGAGGCTGTCATTATAGCAGCTTGCAGGTTTCTTTTCCTAATTTCAAATGCCTTCTTCATTTTAGATCACCCCAGGTAGCCATCTCACAGCATCCATCTATCGATTCTCCCTGCGCAAGGTGAAGAAGAAACCACTGGAGAAGGTAAGGCTTTCACTACCCAAGAGCACTGACTCAAAATTAAATGTATCTAATACACTGTAAACTGAAACTTTAAAAATATTCTTGCAATACTACTTGAGGCAATTGATTTTGGAAATTACTAGAAGTAAGAGACTATTTTTCTTTCCTCTGCTACAAGACCTATTTTGTGGAAAAGAAACTATTTATATAAGTACTTGTTAAAGCTTCTCCATTGCAATTTACTCCACCTAATAATTACTCTATCAACACACATTCTATCTAAATGTCTTTAGTCACAGTCCTTCTAATGTAATCTGGGTGTTCATTGTTCTTCTGTTTGACATGCGCTGGAAGCACACAGCATCTTACTCTAATCAGTTTTTGAATGCATTGTCTGTTGAATGAAAGTAACAATGATGAGTAAGACAGCTGTTTCCCTTGAATGTGAATGTAGGGGTTAAAACCACAAATTAAACTGAATATGTGCAGGCTTTCATGCATGTTTCAAAATGGGGGGAAATACATTTTGTGAAATGGAAATCAATACTAGTGAAAGTTGTAAAGATCAGTGACTTGCAGAAGAGATGGTATTTGGAAACAGCTATATTCTCCATTCTGGAGAATAGGCACTCAACTTCAGTGAGTTGGTAAAATGAAGTATAATTTGCCTTTGTAGATGGCGATTTTAACAAAGAGAACAGGAGAAACAGAAAAGGAATACAGAACCATCAGAATTTCATGCTTGGATTATCAGTGTATCAGTATATTAACAGAAGGAATGGAAGTGCCATGATTTATTACCATTCAATTGTGTATTACTATTCTTATTAACATTAGATTTTATTATTATATTAATATTAAATATTATTACATATTATATAATATAAGAATACTATATTAATCTAATATTTATATAGATACTTCTTTGCTTTTTGGCTCAGAATTCTATAAAGTTTAGTTTATGACATTTAGTTATCAAAATATAAAGATTTCATAATAGCTAACTGATTTCCCTTCTATACATCATATTTATCTCCTGTTTCTACATATATATTGTTTAGTTAGTATTTTTCATTGAGATTTCTAATTGATAACATTATGAGAATAATTTTAAAATATATTGTATGTGTCAATGAACTATTAATTTTATATTGAGGAAATAATTGAGGCCAAAGCAATTCCCATTTTTTTTTTGGTAAAAGCAGCATAATAATTCATACATATTTAAATAAATTTGTTAGTAATTACTTTTTTCAACCTTCACAAACATCTCCCGAATTGGTCATGAACAAAACTGAGAATACAGATGAGCTGACAAGACTGAGATGGGAGCCTATTTAGCTAATGTCCCAAGGAAGAATGAGAGGTTCAATCTTAAGACCCTAGGTAACAATGAAAGTTACCATCACACCTGGTATGATATCATATGGTTTTCCAACTACAGCAGTCTCAGTCCTCAGGTTATTTGTGGTGACTCCTTGTTTTTATTTATTTATTTATTTTGGTTTGTTTTTATCTGAATTTCTTAAAACAGTTATTAAGAAGATGAATGAGTGTCTTTGGGTTAGAATGTCTCCCCTGACTACTGACCTACCCAAGGTTCATACAAAATCATTGTCTAAGTTTCTTCAGATCATGGACCATGTGTCTAATCTACACTATTAATGCTTTATTCATGTAGAATTAGAAGGTTCCAAGTGAAACATCATTGGAGTGAATTCCCGTGCTTAAGAGGCTATTAGTCTCTGTGGTCAAGAAGGTGGCATTACAGTGGGATTTCCATCTTCATGATGCCTTCCTCACCTTGTATCTTACCCACCATATACACACATTACTGCTTTTGACCATGATGTTTGTGTAATATATGCCTGTATTTGTTTTAATTTCATTAGCTTAGCCTAATGCTCTTCAGCCAACCTTACTTTTGAGAAATCAAGTAAGTAATAAAATAAGTAATACTGTTTCCCAGTTCATAAGTCTGTCTTCATGATTCTGGGGAAATAATTGAAACCCTCCTGTCTTCTATTCACTTGATGAAAGACCTCTGTTGAAGGAAGGCTATCTCCTCTCATTACAGGAATATAGTGTCTTTGTTCTTTCCTTTTAAATTTGTCTCTCTCATTTTGGTATCAGACAGAGAACTCTATCTGAATATATTTTGATGGTTCCACTTGATAACCTGATCGTTTGATCTTTTTTTTTAAACATAACTAGAATATAAACTTTAGAGACAAGTATACAGGATCATATTCCACTCTCATCTTTTGCTTCCTGTAACTCATGAGAAACTAAGTTAACCTCTCTTTGCTACAGCAGCTGCATGGCAGGTAGCAAACAATGATATTATCCAAAAGGGATTTTCTGAGGATTGAGGTGGGTAATATATTTCAAGCTCTTAGTATACTGGGTAACACAGAGAAAGCACTCAAAGATGTTAACTGTATCACAGAATGTGAATGGAAATATATATAGATTAACAAAGTAATTACAGGGAGCAAGGAAAGGCGCATCTGTTTTCAAATAATTGGAATAGAAGAAAATTTTAACAGCAAAAGTGCACTGAAGATGGCTTAGAGTTTGAATATTTGCAGTGACTCAGGTTGCCATCACTAATGATTATAATTGTAAACTCAGAAAGCTATGAGTACAGAATGTTCTGTGTGTGTGGAGTTCAGTATATGAGAAAGGCAGTGTGACTGTGACCATGAATATTATCTTGATCTTTTATCCAAAGATCTTTTCAAACTGGATTTTTTGTTTACATTTGTTTTGTTTTATTTGGTTTGGTTCCTTGCATGGAACTTCACTATAGATCAAAGTTATACAATGAGAGAGGATCTTTCTGGGAATGGTGAAGTTTCCTTGTCTGTTCAACTCCCTCACCAACACCATCCCTGAGTTTTCTCTGAAGAACCTCTAATGGTTTAGAGGACACAATTTAAAACATACTGACCTATTTAGTCCTTTAAATTTTAGGATGGAAAAACTGGAGCCAGGAATAGTGAAGTGATATGCCCCAGGTAGCACAATAAGGGAGAGAAGTCTGGGTATGCTGACTCTCCTCTATTGGAACATGCTGACTTTTCTGCAGAATGCGTTTAAAGGTTAGAAAAGCAAATATGCCTGTGGGAAATGTGACCTTCCCTTTCTGTTTGCCAATCATGTTGCATTGGTGGTTGCAAATGGGTCATAGCAGCTGTTCTCGAATTCTGTTCTCCAATCAGCAACACTAGCATACCTTTTTAGAAACATAAATTCCTCGGCTTATCCAACCCTCCTGAATCAAAATCTTTGGTGGCAGTGTCCAGGAATTTAAGGATTACAAAACTCTCTAGGGAGTTTTGATATTCATTAAAGTGTAAAAACCTCTATATTAAATAAATTATTTTAAAATTAGCTCTGTCTGAAAAAATAATTTTTAATTACATGGGCTACCTCCCAATGGGCAAAAACCACTATGAAGCTACACAAATTCTGTAAAGAAAAATATTGAGGGGGAATAATGAAAGTAAAATTCACTGATCATCATACCACTCTTTGATTTCTAGCAGTTATCTAATTTGATCCTGATAAGAGCAGTATGAAATATATCTTATTATCTGAATTGCTATTTAAAGATACTAAATAACTTGTCTAAGATCATTCAGCTGAAAGTTGCAGAGCTAGGATTTGAACCCAGATGTAACTGACTCCAAAATTTTACATCTTCCTATTGTGAATTGAAACCTACTGGGCTTCAAACACATGTAATAGAACATCTAAAATTCCAGGGGAAAATTCATTCATTAGATTTTTCTTACAATTATAGAGTGCTTTGATGTTAATTTTTCTTGGGATGTAATACACCTCTCTCGATGTTACATGGAAATAATAACATCACTCTTATATGAATATGCGTTTTTTATTCTACTTACATCTTTTTCAACATCATATCCCAAATTCCTATATACTTGTTTATGACAAGCTAATCTATATGCATATACTATTTTTTCTTTAGCATTTAATATAGGAAATAAATATAGCCTCATTGTGTCCTGTCTGAGAGCAACTAAAGTTTCTGAAAAATAAATCATTATCTTAGATATTATGTTGAGCTATTTCAAATTCTGAAAGATGACACTGTGAAAGTGCTGCACTCAATATGCCAGCAAATTTGGAAAACTCATTAGTGGCCACAGGACTGGAAAAGGTCAGTTTTCATTCCAATCCCAAAGAAAGGCAATGCCAAAGAATGCTCAAACTACCACACAATTGCACTCATCTCACACGCTAGTAAAATAATGCTCAAAATTCTCCAAGCCAGGTTTCAGCAATATGTGAACCATGAATTTCCAGATGTTCAAGCTGGTTTTAGAAAAGGCAGAGAAACCAGAGATCAAATTGCCAACATCTGCTGCATCATCGAAAAAGCAAGAGAGTTCCAGAAAAACATCTATTTCTACTTTATTGACTATGCCAAAGCCTTTGACTGTGTGGATCACAATAAACTGTGGAAAATTCTTCAAGAGATGGGAATACCAGACCATCTGACCTGCCTCTTGAGAAACCTGTATGCAGAACAGGAAGCAACAGTTAGAACTGGACATGGAACAACAGATTGATTCCAAATAGGAAAAGGAGTACATTAAGGCTGTATATTGTCACCCTGCTTATTTAACTTATATGCAGAGTACATCATGAGAAACTCTGGGCTGGAGGAAGCACAAGCTGGAATCAAGACTGCCAGGAGAAATATCAATCACCTCAGATATACAGATGACACCATCCTTATGGCAGAAAGTGAAGAGGAACTAAAGAGCCTCTTGAGGAAAGTGAAAGAAGAGAGTGAAAAAGTTGGCTTAAAGCTCAACATTCAGAAAACTAAAATCATGGCATCCAGCCCCATCATTTCATGGCATATAGATGGGGAAACAGTGGAAACAGTGGCTGACTTTATTTTGGGGGGCTCCAAAATCACTGCAGATGGTGATTGCAGCCATGAAATTAAAAGATGCTTACTCCTTGGAAGGGAAGTTACGACGAACCTAGACAGCATATTAAAAAGCAGAGACATTACTTTGTCAACAAAGGTCCATCTAGTCAAGGCTATGGTTTTTCCAGTGATCATGTATGGATGTGAAAGTTGGACTGTGAAGAAAGCTGAGTGCAGAAGAATTGATGGTTTTGAACTGAGGTATTGGAGAAGACTCTTGAGAGTCCATGGACTGCCAGGAGATCCAACCAGTCCATCCTAAGGGAGATCAGTCCTGGGTGTTCATTGGAAGGACTGATACTAAAGCTGAAAGTCCAATAATTTGGCCATCTGATGCAGAGAGTTGACTCATTGGAAAAGACCCTGATGCTGGGAGGGATTGGGGGAAGGAGGAGATGGGGACAACAGAGGATGAGATGGCTGGATGCTCACTGACTCGATGGACATGGGTTTGTGTGTCCGGGACTCCAGGAGTTGGTGATGGACAGAGAGGCCTGGCATGCTGCGGTTCATTGGGTTTCAAAGAGTTGGACACGACTGAGTGACTGAACTGAACTGAGATATTATGTAAGTAAAATCATGTAAATATTATAGAAATAATTATAGGGATATACACTGCAGACTACAGAGCTATAATATAGGAAATTATAGGAGAGGGTAATTGTATATCATGTACACTGGAGCTTCAATATCCAGGCAGAAATTCAGCAATTTTTATATCTGAAAGAGACAATAAATATCTCATTGCATTCTTCAGAGAGCGTGGTGAATTAGTGGTCTGTTTAAAGAAACAGAGAATGAAGATGTATTGGAAACTTGGAGGATGCTCCAATGTGGAAGCATATCAGTTCTAAAGTTGTTAACTTATGTGCCAATTAGAGGCTTTTTTGATCTCCATTTGAGATTGGTTTTCAGGCCAGGGAGAGAAATTCCCCTTGCTCACTCCATTTTCTAGGATGCTGCCTTAAGAACATCCATCCCATACCTGGTAAAGCTCTGAAAGATTGAATTTTATTGAACAAGTTGTATGAATGACTGTCAGTAGGAAAATAATCTAAGGAGATAAATACATAGAACTTTGAACTGAATGAAAATGAAAATATAGAATATCAAAATTTGTGGGATTTGGCTATGACAAGCTTAAAAAAAGTTATAGCACTGAATACTTATTTTAGAAAATAAAAAATTTAAATGAATGACCTTACCTTCTACTTTAAGAAACTAGTAAAGGAGTAAATTAAATGCAAGTTAAGCAAATGACAGGAAATATTAAATATTCAACACAACCCCCCTCAATGAAATAGAAGACAGGAAAACAATTGAGAAAATTAATGAAACCAAAGCTTTTTTTTGTAACAATCAATAAAACTGATAAACTTCTAGTCAGTTTGATTTAGAATAAAACCAGAATAGACATGCATTATCAATATCAGGAAAGTGAGATATATATTATGAGTAACATCATACCAATAACTTTGACAACTTAGATGAAATGGACAAATTTCTTGGTAGACGCTAAGTTTTAAAGCTCACTCTAGAGGGTGAAATAATGTCCTTTGGAAGGATACTAGAAATTTTGGAGTTGTAATTAGTTGAAAATTTTTTGTTTGCTTGTTTTGTTTTGTTTTTTACTTGTAGTCACTTTTTTTTTAATTTAAATTTATTTATTTTAATTGGAGGCTAATTACTTTACAATATTGTATTGGTTTTGCCATACATCAACATGAATCCACCAAGGGTGTACACGTGTTCCCCATCCTGAACCCCCTTCCTACCTCCCTCCCCGCACCATCCCTTTGGGTCATCCCACTGCACCAGCCCCAAGCATCCTGTATCCTGCATCGAACCTGGACTGGCGATTCATTTCTTATATGATATTGTACATGTTTCAATGCCATTCTCCCAAATCTTCCCACCCTCGCCCTCTCCCACAGAGCCCAAAAGACTGTTCTATACATCTGTGTCTCTTTTGCTATCTCGCATACAGGGTTATCATTACCGTATTTCTAAGTTCCATATATATGCATTGGTATACTGTATTGGTCTTTTTCTTTCTGGCTTACTTCACTCTGTATAATAGGCTCCAGTTTCATCCACCTCATTAGAACTGATTCAAATGTATATTTTTAATGGCTGAGTAATACTCCATTGTGTATATGTACCATGGCTTTCTTATCCATTCATCTGCTGATGGACATCTAGGTTGCTTCCATGTCCTGGCTATTATAAACAGTGCTGCGATGAACATTGGGGTACACTTGTCTCTTTCAATTCTGGTTTCCTCAGTGTGTATGCCCAGCAGTGGGATTGTTGGGTCATAAGGCAGTTCTATTTCCAGTTTTTTAAGGAATCTCCACACTGTTCTCCATAGTGGCTGTACTAGTTTGCATTCCCACCAACAGTGTAAGAGGGTTCCCTTTTCTCCACACCCTCTCCAGCATTTACTGCTTGTAGATATTTGGATAGCAGCCATTCTGACTGGCATGAAATGGTACCTCATAGTGGTTTTGATTTGCATTTCTCTGATCATGAGTGATGTTGAGCATCTTTTCATGTGTTTGTTAGCCATCTGTATGTCTTCTTTGGAGAAATGTCTATTTAGTTCTTTGGCCCATTTTTTAATTGGGTCATTTATTTTTCTGGAATTGAGCTGCAGGAGTTGCTTATATATACCTGAGATTAGTTGTTTGTCAGTTGCTTCATTTGCTATTATTTTCTCCCATTCTGAAGGCTGTCTTTTCACCTTGCTTATAGTTTCCTTTGTTGTGCAGAAGCTTTTAAGTTTAATTAGATCCCATTTGTTTATTTTTGCTTTTATTTCCAGTATTCTGGGAGGTGGGTCATAGAGGATCCTACTGTGATTTATGTCGGAGAGTGTTTTGCCTATGTTCTCCTCTAGGGGTTTTATAGTTTCTGGTCTTGTGTTTAGGTCTTTAATCCATTTTGAGTTTATTTTTGTGTATGGTGTTAGAAAGTGCTCTAGTTTCATTCTTTTACAAGTGTTTGACCAGTTTTCCCAGCACCACTTGTTAAAGAGATTGTCTTTTCTCCATTGTATATTCTTGCCTCCTTTGTCAAAGATAAGGTGTCCATATGTCTGGGCTTTCTATTTTGTTCCATTGATCTATATTTCTGTCTTTGTGCCAGTACCATACTGTCTTGATGTCTGTGGCTTTGGAGTAGAGCCTGAAGTCAGGCAGGTCAATTCCTCCAGTTCCATTCTTATTTCTCAAGATTGCTTTGGCTATTCGAGGTTTTTTGTATTTCCATACAAATTGTGAAATTATTTGTTCTAGCTCTGTGAAAAATACTTTTGGTAGCTCTATAGAGAGCTTCTTTGATTTAGGTTAGATGCTGAATCAAATGATTGATATCTTTACAAGATAAAGAGGTTTACACACAGACACAGGGAAGACGGCCATGTGAAGACTGAGCCAGAGATTAAAGTGATGCTGCCACAAGCCAAGGATACCTGGAGTCCCCATAACTTACGAGAGACAAGGAAGGGTTCTTTCCAGAGCTTTCAGATAAAGATTGGCCCTACTGAAGCATTGATTTCAGACTTCTAGCCACTAGAATTATGAAAAAACAAATGTCTGTTGTTGTAAGCTACCCAGTTTGTGGCAATTTTGTTACAGCAGCCCTAGGGAACTAATATTATCACTCAACAATCCATAAGTGACACTATGACTGTTAAGGGAATAGAACTGTAGTTAATAACTTTCCCACAAAGAAATTTCCAGCGTGAGAGGACTTAACTTGTAAATTCCACTGAACATTTAAAGGAACAATAGTATCAATTCTTTACAAACTCTCATAGATATTTAAGAGCTATTTTTCTTAACTAATTATTTGAGACCAGCATTGCCTTAATACTTAAGTCATACAGGAACACTATTATAGACTCATATCCCTCATAAACATAAAAGCAAACATTCTTAATAAAAATTTAGCAAATATAATTTTAAAATATACAAATAGATAATACATGCTCTGCACTTAGGTTCATTAAAGGAATGCAAGGTTGACTCAACAGTAAACCACATGATCATCTCCACAGGGTCAGAAAGGCCAAAGTCAAAGGCTTTGGAAAACCATATATTTCTAATAAAAACTCAAACTAAACTTCGACTAGAAGGAAATTTTCCCAACCTGTTAGGTGGTCAAGATGGTAAAGACTGAATGTTTTCCCTTAAGATAAAGAACAAGGTAAGAATGCCTGCCCTCACAACTTCAAAAGATTGTAGGAGGTTCTAATGTATACAATGAGGAAGCAAAGGAATAAAGAAGGAAGGCAGAAAAGTAAAGAAAGCGAGAAAGAGAAAGATCCAAATTGGAAAGGAAAAATTAAACTCGGCATTATTTGCAGATCACATAGTGGTCTATGTAGAGAATCGAGAATCCTATGAAAGCCACAAAGAAGGCAATTAGACCTAAGTAAGTTTAGCAAGGCTAGAGGATATAACTGAAATTTAATTTTAACCAGTCCTGTTATGTTTAATTTTAAGAGATGCTATTTAAAATAATATAAAAAATGTGACATGCTTCAGGATAAATCTAAGAGAAGATGTGTAAAACTTGTATCCTGAAAACAACAACAACAACAAAATATTACTGAAAGTTTTAAAGACCTAAATAAGTGGGGGGATAATATGTATTTATAAGTTAAAAGACTATATTGAGATTTTAATCCTTCCTAAATTTGTCTAGTAGATTCAATGTAATGCCAGTAACAATCCCATCAGATGCCCTTGGTAAAAATTACAAGCTAATTCTAAAATACTTATGACAATACAAGTACCTCAAACAGCCTAGAAACTGAAAAATAAGTGTTAATTTGGAGAAATTACACTACCTCACTTCAAGACTTATTATAATACTATGGGAATAAGACAGTGTGGTGGGAGTGTAAAGAGAGACATATGTATGTATCAATGGAACAGAATAGAAACCCACAGAAATAGATCCGTACGTTCATAAACAAGTGATTTTTGACAAAAATAATTTAGTGGAGGAAAGCTAGTCTTTTCTTCAAGTGATTTTGGACAATTGGATATTCATTTGCAAACAAGTAAACTGGTATCCATACTTCTTACTGTATATAAAAATGAACATAAATGATCATAGATCTAAATTTAAAATATAAAACTAAAAATTCTAGAAGAAAGCAAGAGAAAGTCATTGTGGTCTTAGGAATTTTTTTTTAGTTTTTATTTTTTTAATTCAACATTGAAAGCAAGATCTATAAAAGAAAATATACACAAATTGCATTTAATCACAATTAAGTACTTTTGCTCTTTGAAAGACACTAGTAAGAGAATATCTAAAAAGATACAGACTTGGGAAAAGTTTGTACCAATCAAATATCTAATAACAGATTTTGTTTCAGGATATGTAAGTAACTCCAAACATCATTATGAGAAGTCAAATAAACCAATTATAAACAAAGAAAAGATTTTTAAAGATACTTCACAAAAGAATACATATGAATTAAAAATAAGCATTTGTCATTAATCATTAAAGAAATGTACATTAAAGCCACAAACCACACCACTAGATGCTTAATAGAATGTCTTAAATTAAAAACAATGACAACACAATTTGTTGGCGAGAATGTGGAGACATTGGAAATCTCATATACTTCAAGTTGGTATGTAAAATGGTACAAGCCCTTGGGAAAATATTTGGTGATTTAAAATTAAACACCTTTCTCATTGATGCAGCCTCTCATGGGAGGAGGAGCCTGGTGGGCTACAGTCCATGGGGTCGCGAAGAGTCTGATATGACTGAGTGACTTGACTTTCACTTTTCACTTTCATGCATTGGAGAAGGAAATGGCAACCCACTCCAGTGTTCTTGCCTGGAGAATCCCAGGGATGGCAGAGCCTGCTGGGCTGCCATCTATGGGGTCGCACAGAGTCGGACACAAATGAAGTGACTTAGCAGCAGCAGCAGCAGAAGTGATTTATCACACATGTATAATGCATTGACACAGTCGTTACATTTTTAGGTATTTTCCCAAGAAAAAATAAAAGTATATGCTTCTACAAAGACATATAGGTGAATGCTTATATAGAAACATTATTTTTAATAACCCCAAATGGGAAACAGCACAAATATCTATCAACAGGTGAATGAATATATCAACTATTGTATGGCCATACAATAGAAGCATGCAATGAAAGGGAATGAATATAAATGGACCTCCCACACATGTAGGAATGTAAAAGACTCTCAATATGATTCCGAAATTAAAGAAGCCAGATTCAAAATAAAAGGTACATACTGTTTGATCTCCATTTATATAAAATTCTAGAAAGCTGCAGACTAATTGTTAGCAACAGAAAGTGAATCAGTTATTACCTGGGGATGGGGCAGTGGCACGATTTGTTGCTTTAGGGATGTGACTGGCAAGAGTGAAGTGAGAGGACTGACAATACACATTTTTTAACACGGTAATAGAAATGCAACAAGCATTCCAAATAATCTCTTCAGGATTTCCAGTGAAATCAATTAGCATACATTTGGAAAAGTGCTGGTGGGGTTTGGGATTTATTCTTGTAGCCATTAAAACAAATTGGCCCACACTGGCACACAAGCATGTACGTGGCAGAGCAATGACTTCAAACCAAGCCTAACTGGTTCCAGTGCCAATTTCCTTTTACACTACACATGCCCTCCCCAACTTGCATGCAAATCTCATTCCAAAACCTAGTGGTGACGAAACTTCAGTCAAACGAGAATTTTCAGAATTTCCCTCAAATCAGAATGTGGGCCAAACATTACTTAATGCCAGGGCCTGGCTCTTAATGGGAGCTGAACAGGTTGTCCTTTCACACCCCTGAAGCATACTATATCCCTTATGGGTTGCATCTATACTCCTTTTGTGAAAATATGAGTCAGATTCCAAGATCATCCCCAAGCTGCACAGATTAAAAGTGATTAGAATGACAATTCACTATCTTAAGGGCATTGAGTTCAGCAGGCCTCCGTGCTACATGTAGGCATGATGCTCTGTCTTGGTTCAAGAACTGCAACTCTAATCTACTCCAGATAAGAATGCTTTTCAGGAAAGCTCTAAGAGCAAAGAGAGTAGAAAGCAAGAATGTCAAACTGAAATTAATTTGGCAAAGGAGAGGTTAAATTTTAAGATTAGCAGTCTCTCTGGAAACAGAAAAGGCAGCTACCTCATTCCATCCTGTTTGGAAGTCTTAGACATTTTGACAATCTGAAGTGTCAGTCACTCATTCTGTGGCAAATGCATAGAAATATACATGAAATTTGCCTTTTTGGTTTTTCAAAACTGTTGAATAAAAACTCTCTTTGGACCTTGGCTAATAGTACTAATCAAAACTTTAATAATAGGCTTGTCATTTATCCTTTTCATTCTAAGTTGGGTGGGTCTGGAGACTGCTTGAGCAGTTTTCACACAAAAGAATGAACCATGCATGTTTCAGACTTTTTACAAAGTTATTTTTGCAGGCAAAAAAGAAAATGGAATATAATTGGGCCTAATGGATTAAGGAATTTCTCCCTAATTTGGCTAAATTTTCTTTAGTCCTAAAGAGAGAAAAACAAGATTAGTTCTCATTTACTCATTAGTTTTCATTTAGTTATTTATTGACCCTAATGTGCATCACCGTGCATTAAGCAAAATAGTAAGGATAATGGAGACAGGTTAGGCTCTGTGTTTGTGGAAGTCCTATTGGGAATTTTTAAAAAAATTTTTAAATAAATAAATTTATTTATTTTAATTGGAGGCTAATTACTTTACAATATTGTAATGGTTTTTGCCATACTTGGAAATTAACAGAAGGAAATGCATGCTTGGCTTTTGACAAGACTAGGTTCAAATTTTGACTTTCCCCATATGTCTTCTTATAAACTTCTTTGTATTTCTCACTGTTTTGTTCTTATTTTTAATTAACTTTAGCAGTAATATACACCTGTAAGAATTTCAGGGAGGACCGTATGAACATCATGAATCCATACCACTTTGAATTCAGCACTCTGTATTGTGTGTATTGTCATATATCGCAGACCATCATGGTATTTTGGGGCTTATCACTGCAGAATAGTGAGGTTAACTCTGGGTCACATACTTTGCATGTACTTCATAAAAATCTTCTATTATTTTCATTTTTATTAATACCAATGAGGACACTGAAAATAATATTTATGAAACTTTCTTAAAGGTATTCAGTTAATAAGTGGCAGAGTCCAAACTTGAGTAAAATTCCTTCCTGTTCTCAAACTTATGTTTTTTAATCTGCATTCTGCTGCTTTCTAAGTTAAAAATAAAAAATAACACAAGAGATATTCCTTTATTAGTGAAATCTTCAGATATGGTTCTGTCACTAATCAAATCTCGATATTGACATTAGTTCAGTTCAGTCGCTCATTCGTGTCCAACTCTTTGCGACCCCATGAACAGCAGCATGTCAGGCCTCCCTGTCCATCACCAACTCCCGGAGTTCACCAAAACCCATGTCTATTGAGTCAGTGATGCCATCCAACCATCTCATCCTCTGTCGTCCCCTTCTCCTCCTGCCCTTAATCTTTCCCAGCATCAGGGTCTTTTCCAGTGAGTCAGATCTTCACATCAGGTGGCCAAGTATTGGCATTTCAGCTTCAACATCAGTCTTTCCAATGAACACCCAGGACTGATCTCCTTTAGGACGGACTGGTTGGATCTCCTTGCAGTCCAAGGGACTCTCAAGAGTCTTCTCCAACATCACAGTTCAAAAGCATCAATTCTTTGGCACTCAGCTTTCTTTATAGTCCAACTCTCACATCCATACATGACCACTGGAAAAACCATAGCCTTGACTAGACGGACCTTTGTTGACAAAGTAATGTCTCTGCTTTTTAATATGCTGTCTAGATTTGTCATAACTTTCCTTTCAAGGAGTAAGTGTCTTTGAATCTCATGGCTGCAATCACCATCTACAGTGATTTTGGAGCCCAGAAAAATAAAGTCAACCACATTTCCACTGTTTCCCCATCTATTTCCCATGAAGTGATGGGAGCAGATGCCATGATCTTAGTTTTCTGAATGTTGAGTTTTAAGCCAACTTTTTCACTCTCCTCTTTCACTTTCATCAAGAGGCTCTTCAGTTCTTCTTCACTTTCTGCCATAAGGGTGGTGTTATCTGCATATCTGAGGTTATAGATGTTTCTCCCAGCAATCCTGATTCCAGCTTGTGTTTCTTCCAGCCCAGCATTTCTCATGATGTACTCTGCATATAAGCTAAGTAAGCAGGGTGACAATATATAGCCTTGACATACTCCTTTTCCTATTTGGAACCAGTCTGCTGTTCCATGTCCAGTTCCTGACCTGCATACAGGTTTCTCAAGAGGCAGGTCAGATGGTCTGGTATTCCCATCTCTTTCAAAATTTTCCACAGTTTATTGATATCAGTATCCACATGTAAAATGGAATTGTAAAAGCAAATGTAAATTTTCTTATTCAACAACATGCTTTCTGTGAATAATTCCCCCAATGGATATGCCCTCTCTTCTCATAAGTTTTTATTTAGATGAGTTTTGGTTCAATTTCCCAGGCATGTTCATGGTGATTGCATTTGCTGAACCAAAATTTAAGACAGTGTTCCAAGTACAAATATCACTTCTTAAAATTGCATGTAAAGCCTTATATATTAAGCACAAATAGTTATCAATAGAATCTCCTTTAAAAGTAGAAGTAAGATAGTTTGAGAAGACTGGCCCTATTACAGGCCATATCATATGGTGGTTAAGTGAGGTTGGATGAACAAGGCTGATGGAGGTCAGAAAGCTGAGCATTCAGAGCTGCATCTCAGTCAGGTTAGCTGCGTGCCATGGGGCGGTCTTTCACATTCAGTCTCCTCAGTTGCAGAGCAGAAATACTAGTGACAGCCAATAGTGGCTCTGCATGGTGATGTTTTGAGGAATAAACCACATCATGGTGCAGATTAATTAGCCCAGGGTCTGACAAGGAGAATTGAGTAAACTGGATGGGGTCATTGGATATGGTTATGTAGGTTTTCACAATCTGTTTTTTTTTTTTTTTCAGATTGCAAGGGAAAAGGTAGCCAATCCACAAGGATGGCCACAAGCCAATCCTCAATGATGATGTTTTGATGGGAAATGTTCCCTAGAAAGCTCTCCATTTTCAGTTATCTTTCAATTCTTCCTATTGCTATACAGAGAAGGTCTTCAATTAGGAGTTAGTGCACACATGAAAACATCTGGCAATCTTCATTTGTTCAAAGAGGGCTTAGGGTGAAGCCCTAACATATATATAGTCTTTTTCAGACCACAGCTTGTGCAGGAGTGAGAGATGGAGTTCAAAAAGTACAGACCTTTGGGGTACCAGAAAATCTCAAACTGAAGTGTCAAATTCATCAAGTGGTACAGTAGTCTATACGTTTATAGCAGAGGATAAAACTCTCCCATCAAAATAGGATATGACTTGTGCCTAGATCTTGGTTTCTAATACTATTGTCCAGTAGAAGATATCTAACTGCATGGATGAATGGCTGATTTTAGAGCTTAGGCATGGAATGTACAAAATTAACCTGGAATATCTCATAGTGCTGAAACTAAAGAATTCCTCAAAACAAAATGAGGAGGCTATGCCAAAAATACAGAGAACCCATCTGAAAGAACTCCCGTGACCAAAACTAGAACAATTTGAATGATAAAATTAATAGTCTAGTACTGATCTATCAGATCAGTCACTCAGTCGTGTCTGACTCTTTGCGACCCCATGAATCGCAGCACGCCAGGCCTCCCTGTCCATCACCAACTCCCGGAGTTCACCCAGACTCACGTCCATCGAGTCAGTGATGCCATCCAGCCATCTCATCCTCCGTCGTCCCCTTCTCCTCCTGCTCCCAATCCCTCCCAGCATCAGAGTCTTTTCCAATGAGTCAACTCTTTGCATGAGGTGGCCAAAGTACTGGAGTTTCAGCTTTAGCGTCATTCCTTCCAAAGAAATCCCAGGGCTGATCTCCTTCAGAATGGACTGGGATCTCCTTGCAGTCCAAGGGACTCTCAAGAGTCTTCTCCAACACCACAGTTCATAAGCATCAATTCTTCGGCGCTCAGCCTTCTTCAAGTCCAACTTTCACATCCATACATGACCACAGGAAAAACCATAGCCTTGACTAGATGAAACTTTGTTGGCAAAGTAATGTCTCTGCTTTTGAATATGCGATCTAGGTTGGTCATAACTTTCCTTCCACGGAGTAAGCATCTTTTAATTTCATGGCTGCAGTCACCATCTGTAGTGATTTTGGAGCCCCCCAAAATAAAGTCTGACACTGTTTCCTCTGTTTCCCCATCTATTTTCCAAGAAGTGGTGGGACCAGATGGTATAAAGTGAAGTCCACACTGATATAAATGATAGAATTAAAAATGAAAAGGCAGAGGAGGATGGGTAGATAAATCTATAAAAACTATTTCAAATAATTTGTGAAATAATTGCCCCTCTCCTCCTTAATGATGGATTATGCTTAGTTGCGTGTTTATAAAGAGTACAGTATAGAAACGGGGGAAGGAATAATTTTAGAGTGGAGAATCCTACAAATCTTTAACTAGTTGATTAAGTTTAACATCATCATTGATAAGTTATATGTTGATTGTACTTACAGTTGTTAAGTACTGAAAATGGTACTTGATCTGTAGGAGTCTTCCTGCCTCTTAATGTGACTACTAAAACATTTGAAATTTATTTTGTGACTCAGATTGTTTCTATTGGACAGCACTATTCTAAACTATTAATAAGGGTATGTTAACTAACTTTAGGAGAACAGGGTCTGCATTCTCTGTGAGTTTTTTTTTTTTTTTAATTTTTTGAATGTAGAGTTTTTTTTTTAAATTTTATTTTATTTTTAAACTTTACATAATTGTATTAGTTTTGCCAAATATCAAAATGAATCCACCACAGGTATACATATGTTCCCCATCCTGAACCCTCCTCCCTCCTCCCTCCCCATACCATCCCTCTGGGTCGTCCCAGTGCACTAGCCACAAGCATCCAGTATTGTGCATTGAACCTGGACTGGCATCTCGTTTCATACATGATATTTTACATGTTTCAATGCCATTCTCCCAAATCTTCCCACCCTCTCCCTCTCCCATAGAGTCCATAAGACTGTTCTATACATCAGTGTCTCTTTTGCTGTCTTGTACACCGGGTTATTGTTACCATCTTTCTAAATTCCATATATATGCATTATTATACTGTATTGGTGTTTTTCCTTCTGGCTTACTTCACTCTGTATAATAGGCTCCAGTTTCATCCACCTCATTAGAACTGATTCAAATGTTTTCTTTTTAATGGCTGAGTAATACTCCATTGTGTATATGTACCACCACTTTCTTATCCATTCATCTGCTGATGGACATCTAGGTTGCTTCCATGTCCTGGCTATTATAAACAGTGCTGCGATGAACATTGGGGTACACTTGTCTCTTTCAATTCTGGTTTCTTCAGTGTGTATGCCCAGCAGTGGGATTGCTGGATCATAGGGCAGTTCTATTTCCAGTTTTTTAAGGAATCTCCACACTGTTCTCCATAGTGGCTGTACTAGTTTGCATTCCCACCAACAGTGTAAGAGGGTTCCCTTTTCTCCACACCCTCTCCAGCATTTATTATTTGTAGACTTTTGGATCGCAGCCATTCTGACTGGTGTGAAATGGTACCTCATAGTGGTTTTGATTTGCATTTCTCTGATAATGAGTGATGTTGAGCATCTTTTCATGTGTTTGTTAGCCATCTGTATGTCTTCTTTGGAGAAATGTCTATTTAGTTCTTTGGCCCATTTTTTGATCGGGTCATTTATTTTTCTGGAGTTGAGCTGTAGGAGTTGCTTGTATATTTTTGAGATTAGTTGTTTGTCAGTTGCTTCATTTGCTATTATTTTATCCCATTCTGACAGCTGTCTTTTCACCTTGCTAATAGTTTCCTTTGATGTGCAGAAGCTTTTAAGGTTAATTAGGTCCCATTTGTTTATTTTTGCTTTTATTTCCAGTATTCTGGGAGGTGGGTCATAGAGGATCCTGCTGTGATGTATGTCAGAGAGTGTTTTGCCTATGTTCTCCTCTAGGAGTTTTATAGTTTCTGGTCTTACATTTAGATCTTTAATCCATTTTGAGTTTATTTTTGTGTATGGTGTTAGAAAGTGTTCTAGTTTCATTCTTTTACAAGTGGTTGACCAGATTTCCCAGCACCACTTGTTAAAGAGATCGTTTTTAATCCATTGTATATTCTTGCCTCCTTTGTCAAAGATAAGGTGTCCATATGTGCATGGATTTATCTCTGGGCTTTCTATTTTGTTCCATTGATCTATATTTCTGTCTTTGTGCCAGTACCATAATGTCTTGATAACTGTGGCTTTGTAGTAGAGCCTGAAGTCAGGCAGGTTGATTCCTCCAGTTCCATTCTTCTTTCTCAACATCACTTTGGCTATTTGAGGTTTTTTGTATTTCCATACAAATTGTGAAATTATTTGTTCTAGCTCTGTGAAGAATACTGTTGGTAGCTTGATAGGGATTGCATTGAATCTATAAATTGCTTTGGGAAGTATACTCATTTTCACTATATTGATTCTTCCAATCCATGAACATGGTATATTTCTCCATTTATTAGTGTCCTCTTTGATTTCTTTCACCAGTGTTTTATAGTTTTCTATATATAGGTCTTTAGTTTCTTTAGGTAGATATATGCCTAAGTATTTTATTCTTTCCGTTGCAATGGTGAATGGAATTGTTTCCTTAGTTTCTCTTTCTGTTTTCTCATTATTAGTGTATAGGAATGCAAGGGATTTCTGTGTGTTGATTTTATATCCTGCAACTTTACTATAGTCATTGATTAGTTCTAATAATAAATATTTGTATATATGTGGATTTTTCATATCATTTTATTTTGTTTTTAATATTATTGTATTTTTTTAATGGATGATATAACCCAAGCATTTAAGGAAAAAATACAAATTAACAGTTTCAGCCTCTGGGGCAGATTTTTAGGTATAGTTATTCATTATTTGAATACTGCCTATGACTAGATCCTATGCAGGTTGATCAGTAATCTTGTAGTCCACCATCTCAGTCTGAATATTGCCTGCTGGTGCCCTCTGCTGTGCATCTGGGGTTGCTCTGGGCATCATTTCCCCCCAAGAACTCTGAGCTATTCTTCAATCAGTATAGAGCAAAAACAAAGTAGGAAGACATTCTTTCCCTCATTTTATCTGAAGCTATAGATGCCCTTCCTTTGAAAAATGCAATTATATACTATTCTTACAAACTCCTATTGCCTGAAATAAATAAATAGCACTTTACGTAAAAGAGCACTGACTTTATTCATGTTTCTGGGTTATACCCAGCAGTCAGAAACAAAAGACACACTGCCATTTTCTTCCTTTTCTACCTGGAGAAGTCTTTATTCTCTAAGACCTAGTTTCAAACACCTCTCATTGTCAAGATTTTCTTCACCGCAACTTCAAATGTCTGTGCTCACAGAATGCTGGCTCAGAAACAGTGTCTTCAACAATATTGCAGCATACTCTTGTTGGGTGATAGATGTATGTCTCGCTCACTCAGTTTTGAGGTCCTGTGGCTTTTCTAGGGTAACAAGATGTGAGAGAGAATTTTTGAGACTGACGTAAATGCTAATCCTTGCTTTAAATAAATACAAACCCAATGAGGAGTCAAACTATCAAGGAAAAAACTATAGGAAAAAACTATTAAGACAATATAAAACAATAGGTAGTAAATGAATGACTGAATGACCACAATAATGTCATTCGTTACATAGGTGAGGGTCAAATTCCTGAACATGCTGCTTAATAACAGTTATATTCACACAAGTTTTATTTGTATCCTCCCATCTCTTCCCATATGTTACCATTTTCCCTATAATCTGTCTTGTTATTTGCCCTACACTCTTCCTAAATTACCCAGCATTGCTATTTTGCCCTGCTAATGCAGATGATTTTATTATAAATGTTAATGTCTAGGACTAATTTTGGAAAAAAATAAGAAAATAAGAGAGGCCTTAAGCAACTTTAGAAAAGACAGATTAGCTTAAGTCTTCAGTAGGTCAATGGGGAGCACAGGCCTGGAATGGATGCATTGAAGTTACATTGGATAACTATACTGTTTGAACTTTGCATTCCTATTGTTTGTGCATAAAGAGGAGGTTGCTTTTAATAGAACTAATAGAATACATGTCTAAGTTTGATAAAAATCATAATATATTATAAATTAAGACCATTTACTTACAAGGAAAATTAAAAAAAAAGGAATCAGAGTGAAAAAAGATATTTGAAGTATATATTAATATATCTGACAAAGCACTTGTACTCAGAATGTATAAAGAAATTCCCTAAGCAATAGGAAAAGTGGAACCCCCCCACACACAAAAAAATGTGCCAAGAGCTTGGGTACTTCACAATAGAGGGTATCCAAATGGCAATTGAAATATATGAAAAAATGCTCAATTTCCTTAGTCATTAGGGAATGTAAATTAGAAAACATAATGCTCTATTACTATACTTACCAAAATAGCTAAGATGAACAAGAGGAAAAATATCCAAGGTTAGCAAGGATATGGATGAACCAGAACTCCCAACATTGCTGGTGGGAGTGTAATTTGATACAGGCATATGGAAACTGTTCAACATTACATACTGAAACTGAACATATGTTATAACCTTGGCAGTCTACTCCTAGGTGTCTCTTCAACAGAACAGATACATGTCTACCAAAATCCACGTGCGAGAATGTTTATCACAGCTCTGTTCATAACAGCCTCAAATTGGAAACTACACATCTGTCAGTTAACAGTAAAATGGAGAAATTAATTTTGGTATAGTTCACTCAATGAATGATATAGAGCTCTGAGAATTAGCTGATATACAACTGGTCCATTTGCAAATATATGTGACTCTCACCAACTTAAGGCTGAGGGGAATTTCAGACAAAATAGAGTACACACTGTAATAATTTATTTTACAGGAAATTCAAAGCAGGTGAACTTGGTATATGCTGTTAGATTTCAGAAATGAAGTTACCTGGGAATGAGGAGAGGGATAGTAAGTGGCTGGGGACACAAGTTGTGTCTGGAGTGCTTGTAATGTTTTGTGCCTTGATTTGGGTGCTAATGTACATGTGTGTGTTTAGTTGTAAAAATGTATAACACTGTATACTTGTGATATATAAGCAAATAATTCCTATTGAAACATTTACCAGAAAGAAAAAGCTCCAATACCACTTCTTATCCATTTTAGCTGCAGGCTAAGGTAGGGTTTTGCATAATCTGGGGAGCACTTGTATGAGGCTGCATAGAAATGAAGGTGCATTTGGGCTACTCTGTAGTTAACATTAAAGGGAGGTATTCCAGACACTGTCCTGAGAACTTGGCATGCATTATGTCATTTGATCTGCACAACAATCAAGAGGTAGAAATTATTATCTACATTTTGCAGAAAGAAAATTTACTTGATTTGCCTAAGGCAGTGGTCAACTCAGATTCATACCCTTGTCAGCCTTATTTCATAACTTGTCCTCTTAGCTATCAAGCCATAGTCTTTACTTTTGATTTTCTTTATTAAATTAAATTCCCTTCCATACAAGGGAATATTTTAAAGGATGATTATTGCCTGGCAGTGACCTGTGGGCCTCTCTGTACAACCTAGCCTCCCCTCAGTCTGGAATTCCAATTTGGAATTTGTGAACCATGTTACTCTGTGTGCCTAGAATACAAATTTGCTCATAATACCTATATACTCTCAGCAGAGCAGCTAGGAATGAATGCCTTGTGGGATAGGCATTTGGGGAGGAACCACAGATAAGGTTGGCAACATATGAGTCTAAACTTAATGAGTAAGTCGTTTCAGTCATGTCCAACTCTGTGCGACCCCATGGGCTGTAACCTGCCAGGCTCCTCTGTCCATGAGATTCTCTAGGCAAAAATACTGGAGTGGGGTGCCATGCTCTCCTCCAGGGGATCTTCTTGACCCAGGGACCAAACCCCCATCTCTTTTGTCTCCTGCAATGGAAGGCAGGTTCTTTACCACTAGCGCCACCTGGGAAGCCCTCCAAAACCACAGAGCTGTCTACAAAAGCAGGCTCCTGTTCAGGACACTCTTGGCTACAGAAGTAGACACACACCCAGACATACCAGCTCTGCATACATCTCCAAGGCCACATGTGTGCAGGTGCTCAAACCCTGCCCTGTGGGGGACCAGTCTGACCAGCTCTCATCAGCAGACCTGGAGAACATTGCAGGAGCAGGGCCTCCTGGGGAGAGGGGAGACTTGATGAGAGGAGACTTAAATTTAGTTCCATTTTGTCAACATCAAGTTGTGTAGTACTAGACATATTTGCCTTCTCATACTGTTCATGGGGTTCTCAAGGCAAGAATACTGAAGTGGTTTGCCATTCCCTTCTCCAGTGGACCACATTCTGTCAGACCTCTCCACCGTGACCCACCCATCTTGGGTGGCCCCACAGGGCATGGCTTTGTTTCATTGAGTTAGACAAGGCTGTGGTGCCTGTGATCAGATTGGCTTGTTGTCTGTGATTGTAGTTTCAGTCTGTCTGCCCTCTGATCCCCTCTCTCAGCGCCTACCGTCTTACTTGGGTTTCTTTTACCTTGGACGTGGGGTCTCTCTTCACAGCTGTTCCAGCAAAGCGCAGTCACTGCTCCTTACCTCTGTTGCCCGTTAGCTCCTCTCAGACACTGCCTCTGCCCTCAGGCACAGGGTAGCTCCTCCTTGGAAGGAAAGTTATGACCAACCTAGACAGCATATTCAAAAGCAGAGACATTACTTTGCCAACAAAGGTTCGTCTAGTCAAGGCTATGGCTTTTAGTGGTCACATATGGATGTGAGAGTTGGACTGTAAAGAAAGCTGAGCACTGAAGAATTGATGCTTTTGAACTGTGGTGTTGGAGAAGACTCTTGAGAGTCCCTTGAACTGCAAGGAGATCCAACCAGTCCATCCTGGGTGTTCATTGGAGGACTGATATTGAAGCTAAAACTCCAGTACTTTGGCCACCTAATGTGAAGAGCTGACTCATTGGAAAAGACCCTGATGCTGGGAAAGATTGAGGGCAGGAGGAGAAGGGGACCACAGAGGATGAGATGGTTGAATAGCATCAACTCGATGGACATGGGTTTGGGTGGACTCCAGGAGTTCATGGTGGACAGGGAGGCCTAACATGCTGTGGTTCATGGGATTGCAAAGAGTCGGACACGACTGAGCGACTGAACTGAACTGAACTGAAGACATATTTGCATATTCTGAGCATCAGGTTTTGCAGTTGCAAGAATTGGAAAAAATAATTATTTCTCTGAGTCCCAAAAGGTAGTTTCCTCTTCTCTCTCTCCTTTATTTCTTTATACTTTTTGGTTCTGTTTCTTTCCTTTTTTTTTTTTTTTTTTTTTTAATACTCTGTGCTATGTACTCTGTAGACATTCATACATATGCTATGTTAGTTTAGTCTCACAGCAAGTACTATTTCTATTCTCACTTTTGTAAGGGGAAATTGAGGCTCAGATTGATTAAGTGGTTTAACTTCATATGCCTGTGTCATTTTTCCTCCATTACTTTAATGTCTCTGGGTCTCAGCTATAAAATGGAAATCATTGTTACTGACTAGGATTCTTGGTCTCCTTAATCAGTAGATGCCAGACAAGAAATTGAAGCAAGACTTAACTGGGGCTCCTGCTACAGCAAGGTGAAGGGAGAAACAAACTCACTTCCTGTGGGGAAGTGGGTGTGGAGGTTGGGGACTGGATTTGTTCCTTATATGGAGTGAGAGTAGGGCAGTGTCCAGTGGTTGGGCCAGAGGGGTGGCTTAGGCATCTCACCCACCCCTTAGGTGGTGGTGTTTGCAGGGGGCATGTGCAATACTCCGCTTTTGTTCCCGACCCACTGATTTTGTTAAAAGCTCTGCAAAAATATAAGTTGGGTTTTTCCACCTCTTTGTATCTTTCATTTAACATTTGTCCCAACTGTGCATGCATTCAGTTGTTTTTAGTCCCAAAGTTTAGTCCCCCAAACTTTGTACTTTGCCGCTGTAAGAGAGGTGTGCCCCCATACAAGCACTGAAATAAAGGGTCCCAGGTCCAATCCTGTCTCAAATGTTATTTTTTATCCAGCACTAGAGTGGTTATTATTTGTTTCTTGTCATAATTGTGCTTTTGTTTAAATTTAATATTTACTGGACATAAACTGTATGCCAGTGAAAGAAAGTGTTAGTCGCTCAGTCATATCTGACTCTTTATGATCCCATGGTCTGTGGTCCTCAAGTATCTCTGTCCATGGAATTCTCCAGGGAAGAATACTGGAGTGGGTTGCCATTTCTTCTTCCAGGGGATCTTTCCAACCCAGGGATTGAACCCATATCTCCTGTATTACAGGTAGATTCTTTACCCACTGAGTATTGTGGAAGCCAGGGTATGACAGAAATAAGCACTACAGTGGGGCTCCCAAACCAGGGAAGATGTGAATCCACATTTGGTTATTCTTGAAAATATTAGGAGACAGTCAAGCAAGGAAGGGAATTAAGGTTTCTAGGTGGTGGAAATAATTTATGTAAAAACTGTAAGCCAGACAAGTCCTGGTGAATTCTAAGACAGGCAGTTGTTATTCACTCAACTAAGTCATGCCCAACTCTTTGTAGCCCCATGAACTGCAGCATGCCAGGGTTCCGTGTCCTTCACTATCTCCCAGAGTTTGCTCAAACTCATGGCCATTGAGTGCATGATACCATCCAACCATCTCATCCTCTGTCGACCCCTTCTCCTTTTGCCTTCAATCTTTCCCAGCTCCAGGGTCTTTTCCAGTGAGTCAGTTCTTCACATCAGGTGGCCAAAACATTGGAGCTTCAGCTTTAGCCTCAGTCCTTCCAATGAATATTCAGGATTGATTTCCTTTAGGATTGACTGGTTGGATCTCCTTGTAGTCCAAGGGACTCCCAAGAGTCTTCTCTAGCACCACAGTTCAAAAACATCACTTCTTTGGGGCTCAGCTTTCTTTATAGTCCAACTCTCACATCCATACATGACTACTGGAAAAGCCATAGCTTTGCCTATATGGGCCTTTGTCAGCAAAGTATGTCTCTGCTTTTTAATACACTGTTTAGGTTTGTGATAGCCTTCTTCAAAGGAGCAAGCATTTTTTAATTTCATGGTTGCAGTCACCATCTGCAGTGATTTTGGAGCCCAAGAAAATAAAATCTGTCAGCATTTCCACTTTTTCTCCATCTATTTGCCGTGGAGTATTGGGATTGTTTGCCATGATCTTAGTTTTTTGAATGTTAGTTTTAAGCCAGCATTTTCACTCTCCTCTTTCACAGTCATCGTGAGGCTTTTTGCTTCCTCTTTGCTTTCTGCCATTAGAGTAGTGCCATCTGAATATCCACAGGACTAGAAAAGGTCAGTTTTCATTTCAATCCCAAAGAAGAGCAATGCAAAAGAATGTCCATGTTACTGTGCAATTGTGCTCATTTCACACAGTAGCAAGGTAATGTTCAAAATTCTTCAAACTGGGCTTCAGCAGTAGGTGAGCCAAGAAATTCCAGATGTACAAGTTGGATTTAGAAAAGGTAGAGGAACCAGAGATCAAATTGCCAACATTCATTGGATCATAGAAAAAAGGCAATAGTTTCAAATATTTGTGCTTATATCATGGTGAGTGGCGTGAGGCAATGGCAGGGCCACGTGTTTTGGGATCTATAGCTTGCAAAAGTTGAGGAGCACTCCTTCAGGAAAACGTACACAATTAGGTTAAGACAGTGCATATGTATTTAGAATGAGAAAAGAAATCACAGAAAAATAGCTGGATCTTTGGAAATTCAGGTCCCTTTCTTCTTGAATCAGAAGTGCTTATATGGCTTGACTTAGAGGAATATTTAAAAGAGCTACAAGAGAGGATTCTCTTCCAGTTGGCCTTGAAGAATATAGCTGCCATATTGTGAGAGGGCTATAAGACAAGAAACTATGAACAGCTTCTACGAACTCAGAACAGACAGCAGCCACCATGAAAACAAGACTTCAGCTATGCAATGGCAAAAACTGAATTCTGCCAACTGTGTGAGCTTGGAATGGGATTTCAAGCTCCATGAAAGAACATAGGCTGGCTGACATCTTTATTATAGTTTTCACCAAAAATGGTGTGGCCTACAAGTTTGTGACACTTTTAAATGTCTCTGTGGGATATAATGTCAGAGCAGCTGTTCTAAAATTCTGCTGTCAATTTACTGGGTGCCACTGGATTCATCATCTCTTCTATTGGTTTCAGCATTCCTGTCTTCATAGTGAGGGGGTGGGATAACTTGATCTCCAAGGATTTGCCAGCTCTGACAGTTTTATGAAATTCTCCTATGTACTATCAGATGACAATCTCCATGAAAGTCAGTGATCCCTTTGTACTTTTGCAGAGGTTCCATAAGTTTCGACACCTGGTTTTCTTTCCATTTCAAAGTGGACTGGATTCTGTACTGAAATTTCTCCCTTTTCACAAAATATAATTATAGAAGAGTACAGATGATTCATTCTCAGAAACAGTGTATTCACTTAGATTAATCACACCTAAAACAGGATTCTTCTTGACCCAAGAGTTTTCATTTAGAACTTGCTGATCTAATAGAAAGACATCAAATTATATCTACTGTTAATTTTAAATTAACTCAAAGTATTTAATTAACACCTCTTCAAACAGGGGGAAAAAAAAAAAAAAAAGCATAAGGATACTCTTCCCTGAAGGCAGTGAAGACCACTTAAGAGATTTTTATAAGTCAAATTTAAATCCTGTATCCATCCATTCAAATTCTTTCACAATTAAGAATATTCATGTTACAGATACATAAAAAGCAATTAGCAGCTCTGGGAATGGATGGGAGGGTGGGATACAAGGCAAGATTTGATTAAATGTTGAAATGAAGATAAACTAAGGCTTTGCATAATTGTAGAAGAGGAACCTGGTCCCTTAGGTATATGTGAAAACAAGAAGGGGAACTACAAAACCTGTAAGCTCACTACAGACCATTCAATTTGATGGTACACTAGAGAAGCCTACTCAGATGTTATTAATAGGTTTTAAGGTCTTTTTAATGGTGAGAAACAACAACAAAAAAAGCATGAGACTTAGTCAGTGGTCCCAGAAGATTTATTATAAGTTTGCTAAATGGCCCAGGCTGCGTCCCTTGACTTCTTTGGACTTTGTTTCTCTTATTTCACCAAAAATCTGTTATTTACATTTAATCAGCATTTCCCAAGATGTATTACAAGAACTACATATTCATTGGGCTCTTGAGCTCTTATTAAATTACAGATACCATTTCTAATAGTGGATTCTGTTTTAAGAAATGTTGGTAATGAAATGGATTTAATTTTTTGTCTTTTAGTTGTAGAATTTCTTCAATTCTTTTCCAGGCTATTAGGCCATGTGAATCTCCTGAGAATTACCCCATCAGTTTGTTTAGTAGAATTTCTTTGATTCTTTTCCAGGCTGCTGGGCCATGTGAACCTCCTAAGAATTACCTTCTCAGCTTCTTTGGTAAAAGGATTCCTTGTTCTTAGACAATATATGGGAACCATGTTAGGCAGAGCACATGTTAGAAAGCAGCAGATGAGGTGATCGTTAAAACTCTTGACAGTTCAACATCTTTGACTCTTGATCATTTTGTCTGCACTTTAGCTCTAGGCACATGCATAAGCTGGAAAGGATGTTAACCGGCATAGCCCTTTTGATAGGGCTTTACTAAGTCTCCTTGATGAAGTCAAACATTTAATTAATTTTTCATTAGTTTCAAACCTGAGCCTTGTTAGCCATGGATTTCTTTCAAGCATGTATTGAGGGAGCTGCCCTTTTTACATTCTCTTGCGAGTTTCAGATGTACACACTCACTTATACCCCTGAAAGTAAATCAAAATGATTAAATCAGAAAGCAAATGCCTTCCAGGACATTTTGGTTCCACTGGTCCTGTTTTCTGTCCTTGCCTACTTCAGGTAACCCCTAAGTAGGTTGCTAAGCTGAGACAGAATTAAACTCTACACAATAAATAGTAGCATAATATGTACAAAGAAAAGACACTGATGATACCAGTAACAGTTGAAGATAAAGATGAAACTCAGAGATGAACTTGTGCAGAAAAAGGGCTTTGGAATGAAATAACCCGGATATTCATCTCTTGGCTTCATCACATTACTTGTGTGACCTTGGATAGGTCACGAAAACACTTTAGGGTTCTTTATCACAACTCTTATTGGTGTCATCAGGGCTTGCTTATATTTACCGACTATGATTCCGTCACAGTATACCCCTGACCTACAAGATTACTTATGGATTACTGTACACTCAGAATTCAATGCTATGCCTTTGTTTGAGTTGTTTCTTCTGCCTTAGAATTCTCTCCACACTTTGGAGGTCTTGGAAGACTCTTACATTTTTATTAGAACCAATCCATTTCATCTCATATCAGAAGATTCCCTTGATTGTCCTTGGCATGGTTAATTGCACTAACTCCCATTGTATCCAGGATATCCTCTATTAAAATATTTAATATTTTAATGTCCAATTATATGTCCATATTTGCTCTTAAACAAAGTCTTTTTTTCAATGGCAAAAACAAAATCATATTCATTTCTGTACCTTCAATAAATAGTGTCTTCATGGTAGATAACAAATAAATGAATGTATGTTAATAGATGAACAAATAAATGGGGACAACAATGTGTTTAAAGCAATATGAGTGGTGCTTTCACACTAGGTGGGATTCCCTATAATGCTTTTTAAGGTTGGGAGTTCTTACAATGTTTGTCTTTCAATAATGCAATATAGATTATAGGTTCTTTTAATATGCTAGCAATTAACCCTCAGGTGTGGTCTGGAGCCTATACTCTAATCAGGTGTGCTATAATGAGGTTCAGAATATTTGAAACTTGTGAAGAGTACATCGCATTTTTTTGTAGAGTAAAATTCTCATATTTGAGGAAGAATGTGGGAAGGGAAAGGGAAAAAGCCAAGATTGGTTTCTTCTTAAATTATGGAATGTCAGACCTGCTCTTAGGTTCTTCACATTAACTCTCTCATTTCCCATTCAGTTTTTAGGTGAGGTTAGGTTGTACCCAACATCACAAAGTAACAGCTAGTTTTCAAATTTTGCTTTTGCGGTATTTTACAAACACCTGTGAGTCTGTGCAGATACCTGTGTGTGCTGTCAGGCTTTTTGAAGTGTAATTTACATGCTCTGAAGCACTAATGAGTTTCTATCACTGTCCCCCATAAATAGCTGACCATATATCTCAGTTTGCCTAGTGCTTCAGGTAGCTTTCTCTGAACAGCAGACTAAGAGATGATGATGGAAGATGGAGTGAAGGATATGAATTAGACAGTGGCCTGGGAATTCACACTTGCTTTCAGGAAGGGAAGGGCAGGAGCAGCACCAGAGAGACAGAAAGGGGTAACTATAATGCAGTTTCAGCACAAGCCCCAGCCTGTCCTCTAGGGATCTCTGAAGCTGAGATAACCCTACAGAATTGTCCTGAGTAGAGCTGAAGAGCCTTTATACTCTCTCTCCATTGACATGTTTAAACATGCACATAACCCACACACACACACACACACACACAGACACACATACAAATACACTGGAATAGTCATTGGGACAAAAGTTGCTCTGAAAGAAGGGTATGATATTTTTAAGATTCATATATGTTCTAAAAAGCAGAGACTTTACTTTGCCAACAAATGTCTGTCTAGTCAAAGCTATGGTTTTTCCAGTAGTCATGTATGGATGTGAGAGTTGGACCATGAAGACGGCTGAGCGCCAAAGGATTGATGCTTTTGAACTGTGGTGTTGGAGAAGACTCTTGAGAGTCCCTTGGACTGCAAGGAGATCCAACCAGTCAATCTTAAAGGAGGTCAGTTCTGAATATTTATTGGAAAGACTGATGCTGAAGCTGAAGCTCAATACTTTGGCCACCTGATGGGAAGAACTGACTCATTAGAAAAGACCCTGATGCTGGGAAAGATTGAAGGCAGGAAAAGGGGATGACAGAGGACAGGATGGTTAAATGGCATAACCGACTCAATGGACATATCCTGGAGATTGTTAACCAATCTCCAGGATATGGTGAAGGACAGGGAAGCTTGGCGTGATGCAGTCCATGAGGTTGTAAAGAGTTGGATATGACTGACTGACTGAACAGCAGCATGTTCTAACATGCCTCAGGATTTCAGTTGTTTTTAATGTAGAATACGATTTCATTGCATAAATGTGCCACGTTTATCCATAAATCAGTTGATGGTTGTTTTCAATTTAGGGCCATTATGAATAAGGCTTCTATGAATATTTACATACAAGCTTTTGTATGGTTATGTTTTTATTTCTTTTGGATACATAACTAGGATGGAATTGCTGTGGTGACTCTGTGTTTAATGATTTCAGAAACTGCTAAATTGTCTGCTATAGTAAACTTTGTGATGATTAAATAAATTAATTTAGCAAAATTCCTGAAACATTGTAGGCTCTTAATAAATGCATGTTGCATTTTCTTGTAACCCTGCAGAATGCTTTTACTCATAAATCACTTTATGGATCTAAGGATTAAAGTGCTAATGACTGGCAAGTTCCTGCTTTCTTCTAAGGGATATATTTTTTCCTTTTTTGGTGCACATCAAAAAAATATTCCTTCCATTGCAGTCAATTTGTTTAGAACTCAGTAACTTTGACCTTACAAAGTCAATATTGTTGTTTGTATTCCTCGAGTTTGGCAGAAAACAAGGTTCCAAGCACTGAAGCAAATCTTTTTCTGTCTCCTTTGATCTATTTTTCCTGCCTTGAAGAAATGTTTCATGTGTTTGACTCCTCTATTTATATCTCAATTCATAGTTGTTACCAGATTTGCATGTTCACATTCACATTTTCATTTGCAGGATTTATACAGAACATGTCCTTTGCCTAAGTGTGCAACATAAAATACAGGCGTACATAAAGAATAAAATGCATTTCTTCTCTAGGAATATATGAGCTCTGAATGTAAATCCAATAATGACACTCCACTGGGGGAAAAAAAAATTCCAAGTGTTGAGAAACCACACAAGGCACTGAAAAACTGAAAGTTTCCCTGTAAGAAGAACAGTGGATCAAATCTTTCAGGGAAGAGCAGAGTGAAGGGCTCCCAGAATTAGCTACAGTTAGGAAGAGAACAAGATGGTGATGCTGGGCAAGCCAAAAGAGGGGATGACCAGCAGAGGCAAGTTCTGCAGAATGGCTAAGCAGTGGGCAGCTTGATAAAAAATGATTTGTTTTACAATTTTTAGACTGTCTTGGTGAAAATGCGGAGAGTAGAGTCATCAGGTGTTTGGAGATGGAAACCTGAAGTGTCCTGGGCAGAGGAGGATGGCTAAGAAGATATGTCCTGGTTTCCAGTCATATCTGCCATATGTCCATGGCACTGTATCTATTTTTTCTGAAACTATTTCTCTAATTATAAAATTACTAAGATGATGCTTACTTTATGGTAATCTTTTTTGAGTGTTACTGTGATTTTGTTGTTGTTCAGTCACTAAGTCATGTCTGACTCTTTGTGACCCCATGGAATGCAGCATACCAGGCTTCCCTGTCCTTCACTATCTTCCAGAGTTTGCTCAAATTCATGTCCATTGAGTCAGTGATGCTGTCTACCCATCTCATCCTCTGTCACCCCCTTCTCCTTTTGCCTTCAATTTTTCCTAGCATTAGGGTCTTTTCCAGTGAGTCAGCTCTAAGTATTGGAGCTTCAGCTTCAACATCAGTCCTTCCAAAGAATATTCAGAGTTGACTTCCTTTAGGATTGACTGGTTTGATCTCTTTGCTGTCCAAGGAACTCTCCAGCATGACAATTTGAAGGCATCAGTTCCTCAACATTCCAGCTTTCTTTATGGTCCAACTTTCACATCCATGCATGACTACTGGAAAAACCATAGCTTTGACTATAATGGATCTTTGTTGGCAAAGTGATATCTTTGCTTCTTAATACACTGTCTAGGTTTGTTCTATTGTTACTGTGATAATGGTGGCTCAGTCAGTAAAGAATCTGTCTGCAGTGTAGGAGATTGCCTGCAATGCAGGAGACCTGGGTTTGATCCTTGGGTCAGGAAGTTCCACGGGAGAAAGAAAAGACTACCCACTCCAGTATTCTTGCCTGGAAAACCCCATGGACAGAGGAGCCTTGCCCATAGGGTTGCACAGAGTCAGACATGACTGAGCAACTAAACCAACACCACTGTGATAATAACATGTAATGTATATAACAATATTTTTATAACATTGAAGATATCACTGTCTCTTTATGGTATAGCATCCTTTCCTTTTGATGATTTATTTAATCTTAAGCCCCTAAAACAGACTCTGCTTCTGCTTTCTGTCCTCAAGTTCTTTGAAAACTAGTGGCTTTTTTTTTTTAATGGTTCTGTGAAGCACCAGCTGAAGGAACAGTTATTCAGCATTCGAAAGTAATACTTTTTCTTTGAACTTGTTGACTTGGTTAGTTTCATATTTTTAATTTGTGATATTACAATATTTTCTACAAGATTATCTTGAACTATATTGTTTCAAATGACCACATTATTGAAAATGCTATGCATATCTCATAATCACATTAGTTATCACTAACTGCTCTAAGAGATAAACTCCCAAGTCACAGTGGCCTGATGTTGTTGTTGTTTACTTACTAAGTCATGTCTGCCTCTTTTGCAACCCTATGGACTATAGCCCACCAGGCTCCTCTGTCCATGGGACTTCCCCAGCAAAAACACTAGAGTGGTTTGTCATTTATTTTTCATTCACTTGGAGATCAATCAGCAGAAGGTGGGCATAGAGGAAGATTGCTGTTCTTCAGGGACCCAAGCTGATAGAGACTGTGCCCCTTCAACATTTGACTTCCAAATCACCATGGCTTTTGATAGCCAGCTGGTACAAAGAAGAGACAAAGATTACTCAAGAAGTTTTTATGGACTGTGCCTAGAAGTGTTTTAATCTCTTCCATCCATATTACTTTGTCAGAACCCAGACACACTATTCCACCTAGAGCCTTATACAGAATGAAAAAGAAAAAGAAAAACAAGTGTCAAATACTAACACATATATATGGAATCTACACAGTGGGACAGATGAGCCAACTGAAGAATGGACTCCTAGGGGAAGGTGAGGGTGGGACAAATTGAGGAAGTAGCATTGACATATACACACTGTCCTGTGTAAAATAGAGAAGGGGAAGCTGCTAAATAATACAGGGAACCCAGCCTGGTGCTCTGTGATGACCCAGAGAGGTGAGGTGGGGGTGGGAAGGAAGGGAGGCTTAGGAGGAAAGGATACATATATATGTGTGTATATATATATGTATGTATATATATATATATGTGTGTGTGTGTGTGTGTGTGTGTGTGTGTGTGTATGACTAATTTGCATTATTGTATGACAGAAACCAACACAAAACTGTAAAGCAATTTTCCATCCACCTATTAAAAAATAAAAGTGGTAGGGAGCAATTAAGCCCCACCTTTGCTGTTAAAAGACTTGGGTTTGAGTCCTAGCTCAGGTCCTTAATAGCTGAGTGTCTAGCTGAGCTTTAGTTTCCCTATCTGTGAAACTGTGAGAATGTAAGAAGACCACACCAATGTCTATGCAAGATATGGAGGTAAAATATGTTAGTTAAGTTGTTAGGGTATGTAGAACATAAAGAATGCTTAATAATTGTTACCTGTTGTCGTTGTAACTGTTGTTTGCATTAATATCAAAAAAATAGTGATTTGCAAAGATCAAAACATGAATAACATTCTTGATGTTCATAAGATAACCTGTGTACCTTAACATCACCCTTAAATCATTGGGGGCACATTGATGAAGGGTTTGTCATAGGCCTATTAAATATCAGTGTCCTTCTGTGCTCCAGCTTATATAGATAATGGTCTTAATTTTTTCACTGGATTATCTTAAAACTATGCTGGCAACCAATCAAATTGAATTATCATTGATGCTTACAGTATCTAAATATTGCTAAATAAATTACTCAACAAATCATCTTCAGTTTCTTTGAAAAAAAAAAAATACCTTTGATCATGCCCTTGAAGAGTATCTGGTAAATTCTCAGAAATTTCTTTCATTTTCTTATATTTAACATCATTGGGGAAAAGTCCTCTTTACTTTAGGATTATTTGGTTTATTTGGCATATCTACTCATTGCTCAATATTTGAACATAAGTAAGTATGTGAAATGCATAGTTTGAGTATATCCTAAAACTGTGTCTCCCTCTGATAGAAATAACTCCTGGAATGTATAATGACAATTTTAACCTTTATAATTATTTCCTAAAGAATAAAGTTAGTAATTAATGGGGCACTTGTAAGCCTAATTGGATTTTTCCAAGCTCTATTTAAAATTTTAACTTCAATCTTAGGAAAATAATTTAGCTTCTACTAGTCTAAAGTACCGGAGAAGGCGATGGCACCCCACTCCAGTACTCTTGCCTGGAAAATCCCATGGGTGGAGGAGCCTGGTGGGCTGCAGTCCATGGGGTCGCGAAGAGTAGGACACGACTAAGCAACTTCACTTTCACTTTTTACTTTCATGCATTGGAGAAGGAAATGGCCACCCACTTCAGTGTTCTTGCCTGGAGAATCCCAGGGACGGGGGAGCCTGGTGGGCTGCCATCTATGGGGTCGCAAAGAGTCGGACACGACTGAAACGACTTAGCAGTAGCAGCAGCAGCAGTCTAAAGTACTCATCCAGAAAATGAAATTGATACTATCCACCACATAGAGAGTGAAACCATTCAGAATATCAGTGATGAATCAGATATTCCATATATGTTAGATCTATTTGAATTTAAGTCTGAAAATTCTGTGATCCTCTGATAATATTAGAATTTTCACTTTAGAAAGTTTTCCATTTTTCTTATGGAAGTGGTCACCCTCTATAAAGACTACTACATCTGGAATTCAAATAGAACACACTCTAAGGAGACCACAAATGCCCTTTTTGCTTGGTGCTATTTACACATGTTTTCCAACACAATTTACTGGGGAATGAGATGAGATAAGTGGAGATGTTTGTTATTAAACTCTGTTCCTTGCATTTTAGCTACATCAGTGAAAGCAGGTTCCTGGATTCTAAGTGCTAGAAAATAAATTATTGAAGTGTGAAAGCAGAACCGTGTATTGAAAATTGCAAAACATGCCGTGGCTGACTGGTCTGCCTTATCAAAGAAGCTGGTTTTGTTAGAACTTTAGTAGTTAAACTTTAAAGATACCTCTACCTCCTTTTAGAAGCAAGTGCTCTAACTCTTCTTTCCTGCCTCTTTCCCCTGGAAAAAAAAAAATCCCATAGCTAATATGTCATAAATGTTAATGAATTAAGTAGGGTTTCTTGCACTATCTCCTGCATTTTAATAGTTATATAGTTGAAAGTGGTGACTATATTTCCCAAATTCTAAACTGGGACACATTGCCTGACACATGGTCTCACCCTGGGCTATAAACTGCTCCAAGAGACATAGACAGGCAGAGTCACAGACTAAAACCACAGGCTGTGACAACCACTAAATGTCCCTATGACATCAACTTAGCCGCTTCATCCCTTGAGCAATATGCTCATCTTGAAAATCAGGAAAATAGACATAAAATAGGAAATTTACATAAGATATTTTTATTCCACTTGTGGATGTGCAAGACATTCTCAGAGACATCACTTGTAGGAGATATACTGGAATTTCTGGAGTATGATATGTATAATTAGAACAGAACTGGATTTCTGAGCTATTACTAAGTAGGCTTCTCTAAAACTATTGAGTGAGAAGGAAAGAAGAGAGGGTGAAATTAAAAATGGTTAAATCTTATTTGGTGTCAGCTATGGAGGAAAAAATCTGTACTTTTAGTAGCTAATTTAATCTTTTTAGCAATCTTATTATGGGTGTTTTAGTTTTATGGTTGGGAAACAGAAGCTCCAAAAAATTAAGTAACTTACAAAGTAACACAAATTTTCAAAGACAGAATCAGAATTCAAGCCAGGTCATGGCCCTTTGGCAAAAACAAGTTAAACTCCTTTTACCATTCTGCATTTTTTTTCCCCAAACAATTCAGATATATCAATTCAACAGTGACCAATCCTCCAATTTTCCAACACCAACTGATTGTTTTACAATTCAACTTCATTCTGACACTAATGACCCAGAATTAGTGCAGACATGATCAGCTAAGTGTTCAATCCCTCAAGACTGCCTCAGCTTCAGATGTCAGTAGAAAATGAGGTTTCTAAGCAGCTGACAAGCTACCGACTTCAAATACAGGATTTCCCACAAATTGTGCCCTCTCAGGTTGGATAATTTCCTAGAAAGACTCACAAAACTCAGGAAAGTGCCAATTTAACTATTATAGTTTGCTTTTCTTTCTTTTTTTTTTTTTTTAGTAAAGTTTTCAAATCAGACCAGCCAGATTGAAGAAGTGCATAACATGTGATCTTGTGAGAGTTAAAGAGGTGTGTTATTATGTATAGATCTTCCAAACGCTCTCTGGAAATAATACTCACTTAGCACATCTGTGTGTTCCTCAACTTGTTATATTCTTCAAATCTCTTTTCTTCAAAGTTTTTTTTTTTTCTTTTTATGAAAGTTTTATTACATAGGCATGGTTCATTAAGCCACTGGCTGCTGATAGGTGAATTCAATACGCAGTCACTCTCACCTCCCCGTAGGCTGAGGGATTTGAGCTGCTAGTTCTTACCCTGGTATCATATGATTGGTTTCTCTTTAACCACTCCCTCCCCCATCTTGAACTATTAATATCTTGGGCCAACCAAGAGTCATCTTGATAGCATAAACTCAGATATGGTGAAAAGGAGAAAACCATACTTTGATGAATACATACACCCCAATGTTATTGAAGCACTATTTAGAATAGGCAAGACATGAAATGTCCATCAACAGATGAATATGTGGTACATATATATGATGGGATGTTATTCAGCCATAAAAAAGAACGAAATAACGTCATTTGCAGCACCATGGAGGAACCATGAATTTATCATACTAGGTGAAATAAGACAGAAAAGACAAGTATCATATGATATAGCATATATGTGGAATCTGAAAAATGATACAAATGAGCTTATTTACAAAACAGAAACAGACTCATAGACTTACAAAACAAACTTATGGTTACCAAAGGGGAAGGGTAGGAGGAGGGATAAATTAGGAATTTGAGATTGACGTACAAGTGCTGCTGCATATAACATAGGTAACTAACAAGAACCTACTGTATGGCACAGGGAACTCTACTCAAGACTCTGTAGTAACCTATATGGGAAAGGAATCTGAAAAATAGATATATATGTATAAATAAATAACTTTGTTGTATACCCGAAACTAACACAATATTGTAAATCAACTTAACTTCGATATAAAAGAAAAAAAAGAGTGGGAGTGGCTTGTTATGAGTAATAAAAGGCACTCATCACTCAAGAAGTTCCAAGGAGTTTAGAAACTCTGTCCCAAGAACTAAAGACAAAGATCAAATACATATTTTTATTACATCACAACCAGCCATTCTTCTTGTATGAGTCATATTTTTCCAATATGTTTAAATGTGTCAAGCCAAGCCTCTAAATTCAGAGAAAAAAGTTATGTAAAACTAAGTTAAGGTACTCCAAGGTTGAAATGTCTCAATCTACATGACCCAATTCTTATACCAGCAAAAACATCCATTTCTGATAGGCACCTCTTGGAGACAATTTCAGGGCCATTTGGCCGTTTGGGAGAATATATACTCAATGCCTCTATTTTTTTTTTTTTTAGTCTATGCATTTCTTTGGTATTTAAAATTGAATGTAAACATGAAAATCTAAATTACTGGCTGAAAATATCAGAACTAAGCAGGATATTAGTCATGATAAATGACTCCTTGAATATAAAGAGAAGAAAAGTCTACCACCCACCCCATGTTTATAAAGTAATCTGCCAGAAAGACAATTTCTCTGTATGTTTAGAATGTAACTAGAACATTCTGAGCTTAGCTAATGTTTAATCATCTAAAGAAAACTTATGAGAATTATAATTAATTAAACATATATTTTTATACTTAACATCTTTCTTTTACTGCTAGGAAAGGAGTCTGCAAGTATGAGCCCTGTGTATATATTTAGCACCGTATTTTCAATAACTAGCAGAACAGCTGACACAGAAAAAGAACTTAATAAAGATTTGTCGAATCAATTAGAGAGACCTAGTCTTGAATCTGGAGAAGGCAGTGGCACCCCACTCCAGTACTCTTGCCTGGAAAATCCCATGGGTGGAGGAGCCTGGTAGGCTGCAGTCCATAGGGTTTCGAAGAGTCTGACACGACTGAGTGACTTGACTTTCACTTTTCACTTTCCTGCATTGGAGAAGGAAATGGCAACCCACTCCAGTGTTCTTGCCTGGAGAATCCCAGAGACGGGGGAGCCTGGTGGGCTGCCGTCTTCAGTCGGACACGACTGAAGCGACTTAGCAGCAGCAGCAGCAGCAGTCTTGAATCTGGCCCTCCAGTATTTACAGTGACCTTGATAATTACTTAATCTCTCCAAGCCTCACTTTATTAAATATTTATAGTGATAGTACTAACTTTTTGTTTATTTATTGGGAGAGTTTAGTGAGATAGCGATTGGAGAATACATATCATACAGCATGGCAAATAGTAGGCATTCAGTACAATTTCCTATGACTCTTGTGTTTACCAAAGTTTCAAGGACTCAGAGGGGAAAATAAGAGTAAAGAGAAATTGAAGCTAATAGAATTACAGTGAGTTTTTCTCTCCTAAACACACATGGCTCTAATTCTGCCTTGCGTATATAGTTCTCATTCTATTAATCTTTCTTCTTTAATCCATTTAATGTTATTATGAATTTGCAATTTAGCAAATCCTTTTAGGTACTCTTATAAAGTGATAAGGAGCTTCCCTAGTAGCTCAGCTGGTAAAGAATCAGCCTGCAATGTGAGACCTCAGTTCCATTCCTGGGTCAGGAAGAACCCCTGGAGAAGGGATAAGCTACCCACTCCAGTATTCTTGGGCTTCCCTCGTGGTTCAGACAGTAAAGAATCCTCCTGAAATGTGGGAGATCTGGGTTTGATCCCTGGGTTGGGAAGATCCCCTGGAGAAAGGCATGGCAATGCACTCCAGTATTCTAGCCTGAAGAATCCCCATGGAGAGAGGAGCCTGCTGCTGCTGGTGCTGCTAAGTCGCTTCAGTCGTGTCCGACTCTGTGCGACCCCAGAGACGGCAGCCCACCGGGCTCCCCTGTCCCTGGGATTCTCCAGGCAAGAACACTGGAGTGGGTGGCCATTTCCTTCTCTATTGCATCAAAGTGAAAAGTGAAAGTGAAGTCGTTCAGTCATGTCCGACTCAGGGACCCCATGGACTGCAACCTACCAGGCTCCTCCGTCCATGAGCCTAGTGGCCTGTAAGTCCACGAGATGGCGAAGAGTCGGACATGACTGAGTGGCTAAGCCGCAGCAGCACAAAGTGATAAATGGGCCAGGGGAGCTTTAAATGGAAGTTGCAGTGAGGACTTTGATTCTTAGAGTCATGAGACCATGTAGGTATCATCTGCTGTAGAGTGAGGACTTCACATCAGTAAACTGGGGCTCATGGTACTTACCTCAGAGAGCTACAGAAGGTTAAAAAAAAGATAAAACATATGTAAGGCCCAAAATACACTGTCCAGTACATGCTGGGTGTTCTGAATTAGGAGTTTCTCTCCCCTTTTCCAGTCAGGCTCTGCTATACTTGACAGTCACCCCCTATCTGCTCCGTAACGTCACACACAACTTAAATGTTCATGGAAATGGCTTTAGAATCCGAACGGTAACATTGTGGAAATAGCCAGAAAACACACATCCAGCAGGACTGGAGACATATTTCATTTTACTTATATGAGAAAGCTAATGGTTTCCGTTATGTCTATATCAGCACCCCCTCCCTCACTCCTAGACCACAGCCTGGCTGTATTACCAGGCAGAGAATGCACAATTCTGGAGATTTTTCTAACTGTTACAAATTAGAATCCACAAGGGAAAGGCTCACTAGAGGACATCACAGGCGAGGTTATCATTTTTTCCTTTTGAAGTTGGGCCTCATATCTTTTTCTCATTACAATCATTACTTTGAAATATGATTTTTTTAAACAGTAATTTTCTAGAACAAAAGGGATAATACCATATTTCAAAAGCTTTACTGTGAAATTAAACCTTTGAACTACTGTGAAAGAAATTATTCCCTCAAGGCTGCAAGGCTTAAAGGTTATTAAAAATTTAATTTTAAAGAAAGCATCTAGGAAAAAAAAGGTATATAAATGCTACTTAGAAATCAGATTGCCCAACTTAATAACTCCCATTGCTCCTTATTTTTAAATAATCTGGGAATGTGAACAAATGCACTCCATTTTTTTTCAGTGGCAAATCAGTATGTCAACAGATGGCTGGCACTGCTCGTTAACATCATCTATTTTCAACTGGAAGCATATATACTGCAGTGGTTCAGCTGGTGTCTTCTGCCTGCCCCATTTAAGAGAGATGATTGCATAATGTAAAAGAAGGACCATAGGTAGGGTATGCAAAAACCCAAAGAATCCCCCAACTCCAGATGTTAGTGTCATAAAGAGCGAGTTTCTAAACCACAGTATGAAGGGTCCACACTTAAAGGACTAATGAGATTGAAAGACTTTAGTTTCCTCTTCCTGTGATATGGAGGTATTATTAATATCTCCATTAAACAGACAGTGTGTGGCCTTAGGTTGCTTGCCTTCTTTGTGTACCAAATTTCTCATCTGTAAAATGAGGATAATAATAGTACTAGCTTACCTAGCTCACATAGTTGTCATGCATATTAAATCAATCCATGCATGCACAAGGCTGGCCACGGGGCCTGCACATAGTAAATACTGTGTATTATTATTGTCATTATTAATTTGAACCCTACCATGTCCAAGTAACGTAATGCAGTCTAAGGAGACAAGGGTGAATAGATTAGCCCATGGTCTTAAGGAGAACACTAGCAAGTAAGAGAGACAAATGAACAATAGTGATTTTAAAAAATACTGCAGAGTAGGATGACAAATCAGAGGTGTGTTTAAAGTTTGTGATTTGGATCTGCCTGGGTGGTGGGTGACAGGATGAGAGAGGGGTGGGATCCAGAAGGTTTCCCTAAAGAGGTGCCTCCAGATACATATTTTAAACACAGAGGAGTGCAAGCTTGTGGAGTATTACTGGAGCCTGTTTCCTGGGGACATTGTGGAAAAACAAGTTACATAAAACCATGCTCCTCAAACCTGAACTGCAATTCAAAATCATTCATGAAACTTCTTAAAAATACCACCCAGGACCTACTGAATCAGAACATGCTAGTCTGGGATCAAGGTATTAGTTTGCAACCTGTATGGGTAATTCTAAGTCATAAGCAGAGTTGAGAGCCACTAAAAAATGTACATTGAAAGCACATTATAGACAGTGAATCTCAGGAAGAATATTAGATATTGTTATTATTGCTTAATATTCAAATACTTATAAACAATGATCTCAGGATGCTTACTTTTTTTTTTGCCTAGTACCATTACCCACCAGTGGTAGAAATGGCAAGCAAGACCACTGATAATAAGCACAAGAATCTGGACTTACAAGAAAACTTTGGCCAGGTTAGGAGGAAAATGACTAGTGAAAGTGAAAGTGAAGCCGCTCAATTGTGTCCGACTCTGCGACCCCATGGACTGTAGCCAACCAGGTTCCTCCGTCCATGCAATTTTCCGGGCAAGAGTACTGTAGTGGGTTGCTATTTCCTTCTCCAGGGGATTTTCCCCACCCAGGGATCAAACCCAGGTCTCCAGCATTGCAGGCAGACGTATTACCATCTGAGCCACCAGGGAAGTCAAAAATGACTAGACCTTGTGCTTAAAATGGAGGCTATCTCTTTGCTCATCTGTGTCTTATGGTAAAACCTATATTAGCACCCAGATTTTCATAGACCTAATTGGAATCGAGTTTACTCAGAAAAAAACTAGATTTGTCTCCTTTGACCCACATTCACTTACTGCGGTCTTGACCACATTTGCTTGCTGTAGTCTTGTCTCTAAAGTTTCTTATCCAGGAACCTATAAGAACTTCAAGCTCCTCCGACTAGATTGTGCGCTACTTAAGGTCAAAGATAGTAGCTCTGCCATCCACATTGTTTCTCTCATTGCAGAGAACTCTTGCAGAGTTCTTATCATACAGAAAGTGCTGGCAAACATTGATTTAGTAAATGCTGATTTTTTAAGTGTTTCTTTCCCAGAGGCCTCACTTGAGTGCTTCTTTGGAGAAAGAGCTGCTTTCTGATAACCTGTGTTGATAGTTCATTTTAAAACAACGTATATGAGAACGAGTGACATTTTCCTAGTATGGTTGTGAACAGTTATTTTTGTAACAAAGTATATCGTTAATTCAAATTCATTATGTGCTTCCACATCAGGCAAGGGGTAAGGCTTATATTTGCCTACCTGGTCTATTACCTTGAACTTCTATCATTCAGGTTAAGTTATTAAGAATCCTGTTTCTCTTTCAAATCTCTGCATGCTGCCCTTTCTTTCTCTTATCTAGAATTCAACGAAGCAAGCCATTTGTTATATATATATATATATATATATATATATATGAAAATTTATATTATATATATAAAGAAAAATTGCAAAGACTATGCAATCTGTGAAACATGCAATTCTTTATTAGTGTAACTGTTGCTCTCCTAAGTGCCTCCTATATCACTGAAAATGAATTTTCTCATTAACCTCAATCATGCCAACTTGTCAAATTATGATGAACCAAACAAGACTACACTCAGAAACTGAGCTGCCATCATTGCATTTATAGGGCTTTTCCAATTAGTCTATAAACAGCACATTTTAATACACTTCAGAGTTTAAAAAATCTAAACCACTTCTGAATGTTCTTCAAGACAAGAATAGCAATAAAGACTATCCAAAGAAAGTGAAAGAAAATGATTTGTTCTTGTTAGAAGAGATGAAAATTATTTAAAGGAACAAGGGATCAGATGATCCTACAGGCATTCAACAAATATTTATTGGGGTCTGATCTGTGTGTATGATTTTACTGGATGTGGAAACAAGTCACTTGGATGTATTAAACAAGTCACTAGGATTTTCCTTTCAGCAGGAAATTATTATTTAGCAAGTACTTATTACAGCTATCTGCATTATCCAGGATCCCAGCAATGAAGTACAGGGATGCGTAAGACAAATTAGTGTGTTTATGGAATTCGTATTTGATAGATAAATCAGATAAGTAAACATTTAGAAAAGGAATCGGAGAGACAACAGCAGTAGCTTGCATTCCTACAGAGAGGCAGAATGATAGCAGTTAAGTGTAGAAAGATAGTTAGATATCAGAATAGAAAGGACTTGTAAACTAGGATATTGTTTGACATAATTCGTTCAGGACATGTCTAAAGAATGAGGATGACTTAGGGGGATATTTGCTTGAATCATAGTTTTTGAGTTCTCTCCAACATATGTTTGATTAGAAAAAGTTCTGTGGATGGCATGAGGGACTGGTAGGGAGCATTGATGGCAATGTTTAGTTTCTTATCAGTTTTGTAGAACAACCCACTTTTGGTTCCATTAGGCCTACCCCATGTGACAAAGATAAACAAAGGTGAAGGTTAACAGGATCCATCTTCTCTTGAAAGTGCTTTAAGAGCAAGTCTTATGACTTAAGCATCCCACAAAGGAGTCTCACTCTTCATCCCCAGCAGCTATATAAATGAATTTTTCCAAGCATTTTCTTTTCTGCCTGAAAAGAGATTTGTTAAATATGGTTTTCTTCATCAACTTTTTTGTTTCCAGTGATACATTAGTGCCCTACGATAGTCTAATGTTCTTCATATACCTAGCTGGTTTACCCACCAATGTGGATCCACAAAGAAGCAGAGAAATAGGAAAGTGATAAAAGCTGTCTTGTAGTTTAGAACAGTCTTTCAATGAGTTCATACCTGCAAGGAGTGTAGAACAGTGCCTGTCCTAAAATAGGTGTCAGTTAAGGTGAGCCATAAGTATAACATAGGTACAGCTGCTGCTGCTGCTGCTAAGTTGCTTCAGTCGTGTCCGACTCTGTGCAACCCCAAAGACGGCAGCCCACCAGGCTCCCCGGTCCCTGGGATTCTCCAGGCAAGAACACTGGAGTGGGTTGCCATTTCCTTCTCCAATGCATGAAAGTGAAAAGTGAAAGTGAAGTTGCTCAGTCATGTCCGACTTTAAGCAACCCCGTGGACTGCAGCCCACCAGGCTCCTCCATCCATGGGATTTGCCAGGCAAGAGTACTGGAGTGGGGTGCCATTGCCTTCTCCTACATCATTACTATCTAGTGAGTGAAACAAGGCACAGACATATGCCTTCTCTCACCCTTAAGTCAGATAGATAAGGTTTGTCTCCTCTGCTAGTGTGACCCCATGAGAACAGAAAACACATCTCGCACTGATTGATTATGCCCAGTACTTAGCATTGCTCAATAAAGTCATATGGAGTCAATCAAGAAATAAACTGTCTTAATCCTCATGAAGTTCTTTTTTGAGTTGGTGTAGTAGACTAATGTGATTTCTACCCACCTTCCCCAGGGAAAAGTTGATACCCATTCAACTCAAATTCTATATTGATTCCATTCAAGAATGTAGATTCTCATCACAAGTAGGAAATGAAAGTAAAGCATGTAATTAGGGAAGGAAGAGAGAAGAATTGTTTAATTAATTAAGAAATGGTGTAACTCCTGGCCTCTTAGTGTATTCATGGAAACATGATTTCCCTTATCACCCTGTAGAGGAGAGTTGTGAGGATGAGATGAATGTTGTGGGAGCTTAAGGAGGGAAAAAGTTTAAAGAAGAGTCTGCAACTGTAAACAGTACATCTGCAAAACCTGGCAGGGAAAGGAGAGTGGTGGGCATAGAATGGCAGCTTCATTTCCTTGCTAGGAACTAAATATGACACTTTGCAAATTTTATGTTCACTTACATTTGGAAGGGGTAATAGTAATAAATGATAAATGACTTTCCAGGGCATTTTTGGGTTAAAAGGTAATGTACAGACGACTATGCTTAAAATGAATAACCAACAAGGACCTACTTTATAGCACAGGGAACTCTACTCAATGTTGTGTGGCTGCCTGGATGGGAGGGGAGTGTGGCGGAGAACGGATGCATGTGTATGCACGGCTGAATCCCTTTGCTGTCCACCTGAAACTATCACATGCTATTAATTGGCTATACCTCAATGCAAAATAAAAAGTTTTTAAAGAAATAATTGATACATCATAACTGCTTATCAATTTCTCCTCCATAAAATGTGGATATAAATAGTCTTTCTTATGAGGTGTTAAGAATTAAATCAAATATGTAAATGCTTAACAGGCTGGCACATATTAAGGGTTCATACATGTGAATTCCTGTCCTTGATATGTCTTTATTAATAAAATTTTACCCCAAGCCTTGTAGTGGAACACATATTATTTTCATATTACATGGGAAGAAACATCAGCTAGGAGAAATGAATTGGCTTGCCCTGCCCACTCTATCCCTTAACTAAAAAACAAAGAGTTAGATCTCTAATCCAAGACTTACATTAACAGCATTCCTTCTTTTGACATAAATTTTGGTAATTTTTTTCCAACTGCAGAGATTATTCTTTTTTTCATTTGCCAGTTTTGAAAACGTGCTCCTTTCTCTTGTCTTGCCATGCACATTTTTAGAGCTTGTCAAGATTTAGTCCTGAATTAAAAGTGAACATAGTTGATGGTCAAACAGAAATCATCTCACTGCATATTAGTGCTAATGATTTCTGTTGGAACATCTTCAGATTCCAAACTCTAAAAGGCTACCGAGTTTACACATGGGATGCAGAGAGATATGAGCATGCATCTGTAGAGAAGGGGAAGAGTCTGGGCGAGTGGAAGATGAACAATACTAGAGGAGAAAAGAAACCCCAAAATTCAGATTTCTAGGTAGCTGGGAAGGACCTGAGTCAAGGACACATTTTTAAAGATTACATATAAAAGGAGAGATCCAGTCCTCTCATCATGTACCGTGAAAGGACAAGCCATAGGAATGAGCAAAGGAACTAACTGGTGCAAAAGGAGGGCCTTATATATGCTAGTGGGCTTCCATTGTGGCTCAGCTGGTAAAGAATCCGCCTGCAGTGCAGGAGACCTGGGTTCGATCCCTGGTTTCGGAAGATCCCCTGGAGAAGGGAAAGGCTACCTACTCCAGTATTCTGGCCTGAAGAATTCTAGGGACTGTATAGTCCATGAGGTTGCAAAGAGTCGGAAATGACTGATGCTTTCATACATTATATTATTATTATAATGCCAGTGATGTTTCAGGCATTGCTCTGTTAGCTTGATACTTTTCTTGTCTTCACTAATAAGGTATATCAGTACCCTCAAAATTAGCATAGCCTCTGTGAGCACAGTCTCCAGAGAGCCCGTATTTTTCCTGGATACTCTATACTTGGCTTCCCTGGTGACTCAGAGGGTAAGGCGTCTGCCTGTAATGCAGGAGATCCAGGTTCGATCCCTCGGTCAGGAAGATCCCCTGGAGAAGGAGATGGTAACCCACTCCAGTACTCTCGCCTGGAAAATTCCATGGATGGAGAAACCTGGTGGGCTACAGTCCACTCTTTGTAGTCCGACTACAAAGAGTCAGACACGACTGAACAACGTCACTTTCTTTCTCCTTTCTTTTCTTTCTACTTGTCCAGAGAAGTACTGAGTTGGCTATTCATAAAAACTGGGATTTGACCCTATCTATAAGATGATGGCAATGGCAACCCACTCCAGTACTCTTGCCTGGAAAATCCCATGGATGGAGGGGCCTGGTGGGCTACAGTCCATGGGGTCTCTAGGAGTCGGACACGACTGAGGGACTTCACTTTCACTTTTCTCTTTCATGCAGTGGAGAAGGAAATGACAACCCACTCCAGTGTTCTTGCCTGGAGCCCAGGGACGGGGGAGCCTGGTGGGCTGCTGTCCATGGGGTCGCACAGAGTCGGACACGACTGAAGCGACTTAGCAGCAGTAGCAGCAGCAGCATAAGATGATGGAATCTGACTTTATCTATAACTGACAGGTTAGGTGGTTGGGGATGAACTACTTGTCTCAAATGGCATTTGTATATTTTATGTTGTTCTGAGATTCAGCAATGCACATTAAATATTTGGAGATGTGCTTATAGCGCTAACTCTGGAAATTCTAACACGGGCACTCACAAGGTCATCCCCATGAGCACAGGAGGCAGAGAGAGCTGGTAATTCCCCCCAAACCTTTCCAGGTCAAATCTATAAATCCACGTGATGATTATCCCTGTGTCCTGACCTCAGTGCCTGATTGCCTAGAGAAATGTTCATGTAGGCCCTAGAATAGGAAAAAGTCTGTCCAGCTTTGATGAAGTTGAGCTGATCCTGCTCAGATGTGACTTTCTGGGTTACTAAGTGCAGTCCAGGGTCACCAGTGCTGCACAAAGCTGATCACAGGGGCTGAGAAGAGAGCGTGGGTGTTCTGATTGCTGTTTACGAGATGCTCCATGCTTGAACAAGGGTTAAAGTGGGTCTGCAGGGGTGTCGCTTTTCATCCTCTCCAGATTCCCTACCTCCTACTCAAATCCCCTGACTGAGTACACACAGCAGGAAGACAGGCCCTTAAGGTTTGCCCAGAGCGACTTCATTGAAAAATGCCTCAGGCTTCCCTTACTGCAGAAAGGAAAGGAGGAAAGTTCCCATCTGCACAGCCTTCCTGGAGGAAAGCCCCTAGAACACCCAGGCTCACAGTAATACTTCTCCAATGAATACCTGCCACAGATGGATAGAGTTTTCAAGAATAAAGTTTCAACTCATCTGAAAACTTCAGACTGTTAATGAGTCTAAGGAAAGTCCGCTGTAAGTGGAGTTGAATCATGAAACCACTGTCTCATTAGTTTGAGATTATTATTATTTTTCTCTAAGAAGAAGGATTATCCACAAAACTCCACCAAATTTCTCTTCCAAAAAAAATGCCCACTGAAGTTCCAAAGAGGTGCAATTATTCCTTGCACACAATAAGCAATAGCTCTCAGATCTTCAAGTATTTATACCAGTGATGATGTCACCTTAGCAAAGTGATATCTGTTTTAATAAAGGTGATTAAGCAGATGAATTGGCCATTCCCTGCTTGAAATCAAGCATGATTCATTATTTGGCAAATTTTTATTAGTTTATTATTCATCACTATTTAGAGAGAACAAAAATGTAATTTTTCCTCTATTGGCTGAATTGTAATGTTGTCTATATTCTTAGGAATATTTCTAATATGCAATTCATTATGATGCATCCTTCTAAATACCTTTTACTTTATTTTCTCTACAATCTACTTGTGATTATGCCAATGATTAACCTGGCAACCGTGCACTGGTTAATTCACTTATTTAAATTTAAGTTCACTCAGGTTTTAAAATGGAGTATTATATGAATGGAATTAGATAAATATACATTTTTTAATTCAACTGAATTCAGTGCATACTTATCGTGGACCTATTTTCCAAAAACTTTGTCTGATGTTTTACTTTATTCTTATTAATCAACACATGAAATAGGTATCATCCTGCCATACAGAGGAGAAAACTAGAGCTCAGATGAGTTATCATTTAAACAATTTTCCTAACCAGTGAATGCTAATCAGAATTTGAACCCAAGTCCATGTGATTATAAAGCACAACCTGTCTCCCCAAGAATGAGTCATTGCTTTTATAGATTATTTTGTTACTCATTTAAACTGTTATCTTTCTTTAGGAAAATACATCTTCTCTTACATTTCCCTTTTCACAAAGTCATTTGCTATGGAATTAATGCAGTATACTCAATGTCAAACAAGAGAGTGAGCAGGCCGAGGGACAAATAGATGGTATTGAAAATTTAGGAGAGAAAATGAGAAAAACAGAAGTAAAATCTAAGCTGGACAGTTTGCCTGCGAGGGAAATTCACACCTAGAATATAAGTTCAGATCGGCAACATTCACACAAGATACATATTCCTATCTTGAGCTTTCACTTTCATTTCCTTTCACCCCTTTAATAACTCACACTCACTCTTCAAAATATCCTTTTATTCTTATACCATTCTGCCTCTGCTTCCTGGGTGTTTCTCAGGATTTGTGTGTTTCAGGTTTCAAGCAACTAAGCTCCATCAGCATCAAAGTGATGGCCATCCTTAGAATATGGCTCTGGGGTAGGACCACTGGTAAAGAATGTTTAGGCAAATTTCATGAGAAATAAGGTTCTGTTGATCATAGTAATGATTAACCTGATAATAACATTATGTTACAAGGATTCCATTAATTTCCAAGTATATGAAAACAGATTTAGAGATGGATTCCATCCTTCAAAGTATAGCATTTAGAGATGTAATATCAGTGATAGATGATAATAATTGAATTGCAGTGTAGAAACATGAATAGAGAAGCAGCTATTATGGGGAGGTCAGATTTATGGATGATGTGGTGACAAAAATTTCTAGAATGGAGACCAGGAGTTTGCCTCATAAAAAAAGCATAATCTGGGTGATGTAAGCCAAAGAAATTGTAAGCAATGACAGTTTGAGATGAACAAATCCCAACATGTTTCCACCTGACACAGGAGCTAAAAGTGGGAAAATATAAAATTAATTCTGCTATTAGATTTTTTTTTAATTTAATTTTATTTTTAAACTTTACAATATTGTATTAGATTTTATCTTATCCTTACCTATTAAAAAAATAATAACACAATTTTATGTCAAATTTGATGAAGTGTATGCTTTGTATATTAAAATATCAGTAGATTCATTCCTTTATTCATTCAAGATTACCTATTGGTTAACCATTGTACCAAACACTTAACTAGGTGTACAATGGTGAATAAAGTAGTCACAGTCCATACACCCAGAAAGTTTATTGTCTAATGGAGAAGCAAGCATTAAGTTACAGCAGCAAAATCAAATAAATCATGTATGATCTCTAATGCAATAAGTAGTTTGATAGTATCTAATACAATGAGGAAAAGAAAGAACTTTCAGTGTCATATTGTGTGGAAATGGTGAACGAAGCCATGAAAAATAAAATCAACAAAAAATGAATTCATTCAAAAAATAGAGTATTAAGGTAGAAACATAAGTATTTAATTTTTAAAAAGAGAAGGACATCTGCTTTGGTGCCAATCTATAAGAAAAGGTTTGAAACATTATATTTGACTGAAAGTATAAACAGGATTACCCATGTTGATTTTAGTGTTTGTTTTAAATTAGCTCAATGGCTTCACTAAAAGAACAAAGACCTAAATTATGACTATGCTATTCATATTCATTTTCCTGTTTTACAGATAGATGTGATACATGCAATTTTGACTCTAAGCATTGTATTTTAAGAACAGTAGTAGCCAACCAAGATATTCCACAAAGGAGGATACCCAGAACCTACAAACCATATCCTGAGTAGTAATGGGTAACAAAAGAAAAAGGTCTCCAAACCTGAAGGCGGCATAGAATAGTTGTCAGGAGTAGCAGGCAGACAGATATGTATTATGTTCAGTCAGGTCCTTCCCAGTTACTGGTTATAACCCCTTGAGCAAGTAATTTAAAGTTTGTAAGCCTTAATTTTCTAATCTTTATTAGAGATAGAAATACCTATTTTATATGATTACTGTGAATATTAAATAACACATTTACTATTTCAAAATAATGCCTTTAATATAGCAGATGTTCAGCAAGCAAGTGTTAACTAATATTCCAATAACTGCTAATGAAGACTACTCAGTATGATTCCCTATACTTCTAGTTAATATACTCCCCTGGCCTCTTTCCTTGGGAATGCTCCTGTAATTCTGTAACTCAGATGGAGCTCCCAACCAAAGGACCCATTCCCTAGACCATAAAGGTAGGCATGTAACCCAAGCCTGGAGAATCATAATATTTCATTACCCTAACCAATGATTGGTCTGGGGTGGTCATACAAACCTCATTGGCTAGTTAGAATCCATCCCTGGTGTTTTCATATGCTGAGCTGCAGGGAGATTGTTTCTCCTTTCAGACTGTAATGATGTGGCTTCGGTGCTATAGGGGCCATATTTATAATCACAAGGTAGAACCTAAGTAAATGAAGCCAACACTCGAGCAGAAGTGGTACAGGGAAAGAGAGAGAGTTATGGTGAGAAAAAGCAAGTCCAATCTTTTAAAGTCCCAAAGCTCCTCTGGCTTCTGCACCCTTCCCTCACTTTTGGGAAATATCTTCAATTATCCTGTCAATAAATTGCTTTGTGCTACTTAAGTTAGTTTGAGTTGACTTTCTCCTACTTGCAAGTAAAATCGTTCCTACTACTACTATTGTTATTATGGCCATTAACAAATAGCCACTAAGCATTTTGTTCTCACTAAATGTTTTGGAATGAATTGAATGAGTGAATTTTTCATATTGATGAGTCTGAACACATTTTCTGAACTACTATATGATTATGAAGGCTGCTGTAAAGTAGATATATTCATAATTGAAGAAAATAACAGAATCAGAGTTCATTAGAAGAGATGGCATAGAAGAAATAGTCAAGTCTTTCAAGTGAGATAGACTGAAACTCAAATCCTATCTTTATCACTTATTAGTTGGGTGGTTTTATTTGGGAAGTTCAGTTCAGTCACTCAGTCATGTCCGATTCTTTGTGATCCCATGAACTGCAGCACGCCAGGCCTCCCTGTCCAATACGAACTCCCAGAGCCTACCCAAACCCATGTCCATTGAGTTGGTGATGCTATCCAACCATCTCATCCTCTGTCATCCCCTTCTCTTCCTGCCCTCAATCTTTCCCAGCATCAAGATCTTTTCAAGTGAGTCAGCTCTTCACATTAGGTGGCCAAAGTATTGGAGTTTCAGCTTCAACATCAGTCCTTCCAATGTACACCCAGGACTGATCTGCTTTAGGGTGGACTGGTTGGATCTCCTTGCAGTCCAAGGGACTCTTAAGAGTCTTATCCAACATCATAGTTCAAAAGCATCAATTCTTCAGTGTTCAGCTTTCTTTATAGTCCAACTCTCACATCCATACATGACCAATGGAAAAACCATAGAGCCCTTACTTTTTCTGAGATCAATTTTCCCTGTAAAATAAAGAAAATAATTACTCTCCTATGATGTTACTACAAGTATTAGCATAAACATTTAGTATTCTTGTACCTTCTTCAATTCTGAGAATCTGGGTTCTTTATGTGACCATAAGACTAAAAATACTAATGTTACAAAGCTTCAGTATATAAAAGAATGGAGTTAATGCAAAGACCATCTATTAGATCCTAATTATACTTTTATCTGAAAAATTTCTAGAGAAAATCTGATTTTTCTCTAAAAAATTTTAGATTTCTCTAAAATATGTGTCATATTTTAAAGTGTCTTTTAAATGATGATTGTTCATAAATAGAATGCTATTTAAATATATAAACATTTTTTTTAAACTGCACTAAATACTTTAGCAAGCTTTATTTACTGACTGACAACAATGACTTCTCTGTTAATGGTTCCACTAACCAATGAGTCACTTCTATACTCAAATTTTTAAATGTGTTTCATGGATAAGAATTTTCTGTGTATATTTTAGCATCTCTTAATGAAACTGTTCATCCAGTAGTCAGGATCCTGAAGCTTGGATCACAGAATCACTGCAGCCCTTGCATCCTTTTGATTGCTTATCTTTCCTGATAATCGAGGGTATTATTTCCCAAAGACAGCCTCATGCTTCTAAGACATATGAGAACCTATCTTTAACCATCATTTTCCATTACCAAGGGAGTTTGGGATAATGGAATGTGTAGTCACTTTCAATTTGTGTCAAATTTTCTGACGCATTTGTACCACTAACATTTTATCAACTTGTCACTGGAACAAATGAAGTTGCAAATTGCATTGACGTTTTCCCATGAAATCTTTGAAACCGTTTATTTTTAATATGACTTCTTTCCTTTTTTTATTTCTATAATGTAGCAGGTTTGATTTTCAGCTTTCAGGGTCTTTGTTACTTAGGGAGTATGGCATTTGGGTACAAGAATTTCCTGGGGCCTTGAAGGTTTTGAGAGAAAGGATTCAAGCATACAAGGCATATTAAAGATGAATACAGATTGAAGCAATAAGCATGGAGCAATTTGATGAACTACTAGAGGCAGGAGTGGAGAATTTCTGACACATCAGGAAAGCCATTATGCTCCTGTTATGTTCAATAGCCCAGTTGGCCTAAAAGGTTATGGGTGATGTATGTTTTCATTATCTCCTATGGGCTTGATGACTCCGAAGACCCCAGATGGCTTATTCTGGCTTCAATTCCCTTCATTTGCACCATAGCAAGGTCTGTTAGATCAAGCCAATATGTTTGCAAAGGTCAGTCTACTTTGAGGAATATTGTTCTGTGAGCTCTGTAATATTCTTCTGCTTGAAAATCTGCAAAGCATTACCACTTGGGGAGTAACTGAAAGCTCTTCAAAAAGATATTTTTGTTTCCTGATGATCATCTGTCACCATGGAAGCAATAAGAGCAACAAAGCAGCATCAGCAACGTTGGTTATCATTTACTGAACACATATTATGTACCAGGCATGCCTCACAGATACAATTCTATGATATTTTTTAAATCAAATCCTGGTAAGCCAGATATCATGATTTTAGTTTATACATGAAAAAAAAACAAGATTACACTGAGAGATTAAGTTGCCCCAAACCAGATTCCTAGATATATTAAAGATAGCATTCACATTTAGACCTTCCTAACTCTAAGAAATCCTTAATAATTGCAAATCATCTTTAAAAGTTCAAGTAGAAATCCACAGTCTAGATGGGGAGAAAAAATATATATAAAGAACATCTATTATACAATAAAGTTTTTCATTAAAAAAATGTGTAATTTCAAGGCAAGGGAAGCAGTATGTACTAAAACCTACGGACAGCTATCTTTGGGAGAAGTAATTAAATCTACAGAAGAAGGGTCAGAAAATCCAGAGAGAAGTAATTTTTCTGTGGATGCACACCATGCAAGAAGTGGAACCAGTGTTTAAGCCAAGGATCCGAGTGAACCTGAAAAATACACAGCACGGTGTGTTAGAGAACTGTTAAAAAAAGGCACAGGTGGCATAAAAATGGAAACATTCCAATATCTAAACCGGTCTGTAATAAGCAAAGGAAAAAATAAAAGTGTGAAAGCACCATACTGTGGCTACAAGAGGGACATGGAACATGATATACTGAAGGATTTTTTAATTCATCTGAATTGAGGATTTTTGAAAACGTAGTCAATTTATGAGAGACCTTTATTTTTAAAATAAAATGTGAGGATTGATATCTGTCTTACCCCACACCTGGTATTATTATAACATTGACACAAGCATAGACAGATGAAACAGCTGTTAGAAGAAGCAGCTTGACTTTCCTATATGTGACTGCCTTTCTGTCATCTTGAAATTTTATTTAAACTCCTCATTTCAAAAGAAAATGACAGAAAACCAAGGTGCTTATGTAATAAGCATATGTTCCTTGGTATAATCATTCAATAAACATTCCATATGGAAGCAAAGAAACCCCAGAATCTAGTGCAGATTATATAAAAGCCCTTTCCAAACCTTAAGTAGTAAAGTTGATTCTGAAGAGCTCTTCAATGCAAATATCATGGTCTATAGTAAGCAGCTGGAATGTCCTCGAGACTAATCCTACAGTAAGTTTGGTCTTCCTTTGGGAAAGCAAGCATTTCCTTCACTCAGAATGATCTTGGATCATATGTGTCAAAAGGTTGATCTAATTCAATGAGACTTCATCCCATCTATTTGTCTTAGAATGCTGCAGATTTGTTTTAGAATAAGGATTGCTCTTTCATTATATAAGCTATTGTTTGTTTTGTCAAATCCCTCTTGGCCTTGAGTACACTGTTGAAATAAGGATTCTTTAGAAATGCTGATAAGGATATTCTACTAAATATTACCCTTTGTAAATCTTTGAGGAGGCTCAGGAGTTGTAGCACTAAAAGGATTTATATAAGCAGGTGTACACATCTGTGTAAACAAGAACACATTTGGGACTTACTTGGTTCCACGCTCTCAAGAGCCTGTGTTATGTAATGCTGATATGCTTATTTTATTTTGGTAGTGTAACAATAAATGCATGCCCTTTTCATGTTTTTAGCACCTCTAAGTGCTTAGCCACTCAGTCGTGTCTGATTCTTTGCAGCCCCATGGACTGAAGCCCACCAAGCTCCTCTGTCCATGGGATTCTCCAGGGTTGTCATTTCCTCCTCCAGCGGATCTTCCTGACCCAGGGATCAAACCCATGTCTCTTGTATCTCCTGCATTGGCAGGCAGATTATTTGCCACTAGTGCCACCTGGGAAGCCCTTTTAATTACTTCTTTTGGCATCTACTAATATGCAATTAACTATACCTATGCACACTGTGTAATGTGATAATTTTGACATACATGTGTATCCATCACTACAATCAAGATACTGAATATATCATCACCTCCAAAGTTCCCTGTTGTCCCTTTGTCATCTCTTCTTTCCATCCTTTGATGCCCCCTACTCACAACTCCTGATCTGCTGTCATAATTTTTATTTTGCATTTTCTATAATTTTATATAGAGAGTCATATAACCTGTTTTCTGGCTTACTTCACTCACCATAATCACTTGGAGATTGCGTCATTGTCACACATCTCAGTAGCTGGTTCCTTTACATTTCTGGGATATTTATTGTATCATGTGGATATATCACAGCTTGTTATCTATTCTGTTGGTAGGCATAGGCCCCTTGAACTTAATTTACTTCCATGACCTTTTGTCTCATGTCTCTGATAATTAATAAATTCTTAATATAAAAAGTTATTTCAAGACCCAAGTTCCCTAGTGTCTCTTAATCATAGAGAGGAAAACAGTACTTTAAAAATAGATAGTGGTAGAAATATGATATTTATGACAATAATAATACTGACATTCCTTTTTTATTGTACTTTGCTTTACTGAATTTTGTAGAAATCCATTTTTTACAAATTGAATAAATTGAAGATATGTGGCAACCCTGCTAAGGCAAGTCTATTGGTGCCATTTTTCCAATAACGTTTGCTTACTTCATGTCTCTGTGTCACATTTTAATAATTCTCAGAATATTCTAAACTTTTAATCACAATCATATACATTATGGTGATTTGTGATCAGTAACCTTTGATGCTTCTTTTATAATTTTTGTTTTGTATATTTTAATTACAGTATGTACATTGAATTTAGGCATAATGCTATTGCACATTTAATAGACTACAGTAGAGTATAAACATACCTTTCTTGCTCTGGGAAGGGAAGCCAATAAATTCATGTGACTCACTTTATTGAGATATTTGCTTTATTGTGGTAGCCTGCAAGTGAACCCACAGTATCTCTGAGGTATGCCTGTAATATGCTGATGTGCATAGCAACAGATGAAGTTTATTGTTATTCGTAAAGCTAGACATAGCTTTCAATTATTTCACAAAGCAATTCATAGATTATGAAGCTGTGACTAAGAACTAATATAAACAATAGCCCACCAGGTTTCTCTGTCTGTGGAATTCTTCAGGCAAGAATACTGGAGTGGATAGTCATTCCCTTCTCCAGGGGATCGACCCAACCCAGGGATCAAACCTGGCTTCTCCTGCATTGCAGGCAGATTCTTTACCATCTGAGTCATCAGGTAAGCCCAAGAACTAATATTACAGAATTTAAATCATTCATTTAATAAATATGTTTTGAGAATCTCCTGCATGTCAGGCATAGGCCTAAGAATAAGGGATTCAAAAGTGAAAAAAGACATAATACTTATTCTATCATATCCAAACATGAATTCACTGTAACTAATAGGAAGATTAAGCATCTTTATAGCCCCTTCCGAGGCTCTGGCTCTAGCATTGTGGTCATGTGGTCACATATTTTGTTCAATTTGCAAAAATAAAATATTTAAAATTCATTGATCATAACCTGTGTCACTTTATACTCTAGGTTTCCTACCACATACTTTTCCCAAGAGGAGTGTCACCAGAGTTGCTAGGGACACTTTGGAGATCCAGTTAAGGAAAACTGGTGTCAGAGAGAGAGAGTGAGATGAGAAATGAGAGGGAGGAATAGAGAAGGTACATACATGCTGTTGCTGCTGCTAAGTCGCTTCAGTCGTGTCCGACTCTGTGCGACCCGGTACAGGCAGCCCACTAGGCTCCCCCGTCCCTGGGATTCTCCAGGCAAGAACACTGGAGTGGGTTGCCATTTCCTTCTCCAATGCATGAAAGTGAAAAGTGAAAGTGAAGTCGCTCAGTCGTGTCTGACTCTTCGAGACCCCGTGGACTGTAGTCTTCCAGGCTCCTCCATCCATGGGATTCTCTAAGCAAGAGTACTGGAGTGGGGTGCCATCACCTTCTCCAAGATACATACATACATACACACATACTAGTATTAGTAGTTTAGTCACTAAATTGTGTCTGACTCTTGTGACTCCATTGACTGTATCCCACCAGACTCCTCTGTCCATGAGATTTCCCAGGCAGAAATACTGGAGTGGGTTGCCATTTCATTCTCCAGAGGATCTTCCCAACCCAGGGATTGAATCCGGGTTTCCTGCATTGCAGGCGGTCTCTTTACCGACTGAGCTACCAGGGAAGCCCCACCTACTTACTACATGTTTGGATTTAGGAGGACAGATTGTGGGGTTTATGGTTACTTCTGTATGTGTTAACTTAAGAGCAGACAGTCTAGGCTAGAAATGATAGCTAGACATACTACTGCTCACTGAACCAACTCACTAGGCTGCATGATATCCTAAGGTCCATTTCCACAAGTTTATTCAACAAAATTGTGCCCAGTAGAGCTGGACACTGGAAGGATGTGGATAATGGAGAAAAGACTAGGTTTGAAATGGTCAGATCCAGAAGTTTGTTTGTAGGAAAGTACATAGAGGCATGTGAAGCTATTAATTAGTAAAATTATCATGTTATCTTTCTATATACAGTATACTTATAATATTCATCATTTTAAAGTTTCCAATTTGATGTAATTTTTTTCTCCTACTCTGGAGGAGGACATGGCAACCCACTCCAGTATCATTGCCTCCCATGGAGAGAGGAGCCTGGTGGGCTACAGCTCATAGGGTTGCAAAGAATCAGACATCACTGAAGCAACTTAGCATGCATGCACATGCACTTAATTTTCCATTTGTGATTTTTAATTATTTTCATTAAAGACCCTCCCCCCCATGAATGCATACTTGGGTCTTCATAAAGCTAGAATTTATCACTGTTTACACGTTACAGTTCAATGGAGAAGACAATCTAAGAAACATATAATTCAGATGCAAGCTTATAAAGGCTAACTAAGAGAACCTCAGTGGAGAAGGGCATGGCAACCCACTCTAGTATTCTTGCCTGGAAAATCCCATGAACAGAGGAGTCTAGTGGGGTTACAGCCATGGGGTTGCACAGAGTTGGACACAACTGAGCATGCACACATGGGAAGAGAACCTCAGGAGTGTCTAGCACAGGAATATGATGTTTACTTGAGAGGCCTGGATCGGCTTCTTGGAGGGAGTGGTGTTAAAGTTGAGATGTGGTGAATGAGTTGGAGTTGGTCAAGCAAAGATGTATATATCTGTGTGTGTCTACCCATCTCTGCGTGGGGTTAGGGTAGAACGACAGAAAGATGATTAAAGAGGTTTCATTTTACCTTCTGACATACAGAGTTTAATATAGGCAAGTGGTTGGCACAAGAACTTATTTTGATGCATTTTACAGTTATTTTTGCTGTGCATGAGTGAGGAAATCCCTAGACCTTAGACAGAGATTTGATTATGTGTCTTCTAAAGCTGTATCTCTTTGCTCTGAGACAGATGCCTTTAATTCTCTAGAGGCAGTTTTCAGGGAGCAGGTTTATTTTATATTTTTACTTTTTTTTTTTTTTAAGAATGGGTCTTGGTAGCTCTAAACTCATTCATTTTTTAAAATTAGTTAAATGATTGGTTATATTTTATGGCTGTGCTGGATCTTCATTGCTGCATGAGGGCTTTCTCTGGTTGGGGTGAGCAGGGGGCCACTCTTTCTGGTGGTGAGCAGGCTTCTCATGCCGGTGGCTTCTCTTGGAAAGCATGGGCTGTTGGCACATGGGCTTCAGTAGTTGCGGTGCCTGGGCTCAGTAATTGAGGCTCAGGAGCAGGAGGGGCTCCAGAGCAGGAGGCTCAGTAGTTGGGGTGCAGGGACTTCGTTGCCCCATGGCATGTGGGATCTTACTGGCCCAGGAATTGAGCTAGTGTCCCTTGCATTGACAGGTGGATTCTTAACCACTGGACCACCAGGGAAGCTCCAAGGAGTAGTTTTAAAATGCAAGAACACTTAGTGAAGAAAGGCTCCTCATGGCATGGAATGGTTTCTGGGATTCCAATCTAAATATCAACACAACCTAGGCTGCTTAAAGTTCCTTCAACATTTAGTCACTGCTAACTTAATCAATGTTTGTTACAGTATGAGAGTCAGAAATCACAGGCTGCTGTGCACATTTCCTACTATTTTATTTGCTCCATCAGCTTGACAAATCACTTTTATCCTCTAAGCTTCAGTGTACTTGTATTTACAGTGAGGATACACATTCCTTCTTCATAGGGCGGTCTGAGAATCAGAGGATCCACTAAAATAATCTGGGATAGAAGTGCCCAGCATAAAGTAGGTGTTCAATAAGTTTCAACTGAATACTAGTTTTAACAGTTGCACTATTTTATGATGAGATTCTGTCTGTAGCTCTTTGCTAATGTTCTTGATGAGGTAATCTTTGGAGAATGACTCACAGAGGATTTTTTTTTTCCCCCTTAATGTGGAATGTCTCTTTGAATTAATTCACTTCATAAAGAATTGAGTAATGCTTGGAATTCCATTAAAAAAGTACTATTAACAGGTCACTGAAAGCTTATTTTATATCCCTTTTGAGAATACTGCAATATTTACTTAGTATTCAAAGATGATCCATTTCTTTTGGAAAGATTGAGAACATAACTTCTGCAAGATACTAGTCAAAGAGGGCTTCATCCAGGTGCTTTTTGAGAAATTCATTGAGTATGAATGTTCCACATCTGCTGGATCCTCATATTGATTTGTCAAGGTCAAAAGTGATTTCCCAGAACACCCAATTTTATTTTATTTTTTATAACTTACTTGTTTATTTTTGGTTACCCTGGGTCTTTGTTGCTGCACACTGGCTTTCTCTAGTTGCAGACAGCTGGGGCTACCCTTCACTGTGGTGCACAGGCTTCTCAACTGTGGTGACCTCTCTTGGTGTAGAGTGCACGCTCCAGGCTCCTGGCCTTTAGTAGTTTTGGCAAGTAGGCTCAGTAGTTGAGGCTCCCAGGCTCCAGGGCATGTGGATTTCAGTTGTTGAGGCACAAGGGCTCATTGGCTGTGGGCTGGGCCCTGGAGTGGGCCAGCCTCAGGAGTTGTGGTGCACAAGCTTAGTTGCCCTGCTGCATGTGGCATCCTCCTGAACCAGGGATCAAACCTGTGTCCCCTGCACTGGCAGGCAGATTCTTACTCACTCTTGCCCCAAGCAAATCCAAGTTTCATTTTATTTTTATTTATTTATTTTTTTCTTTCTCCTTCTAAATATGTGTCAATTTATTTTATTTTATTTTTAAACTTTACACTATTGTATTGGTTTTGCCAAATATCGAAATGAATCTGCCGCAGGAATACATGTGTTCCCCATCCTTAACCCTCCTCCCTCCTCCCTCCCGATACCATCCCTTTGGGTCATCCCAGTGCACCAGCCCCAAGCATCCAGTATCGTGCATCGAACCTGGACTGGTGACTCATTCCATATATGATATTATACGTATTTCAATGCCATTCTCCCAAATCATCCCACCCTCTCCCTCTCCCACAGAATCCAAAAGACTGTTCTATACATCAGTGTCTCTTTTGCTGTCTCGTATACAGGGTTATTGTTACCGTCTTTCTAAATTCCATATATATGCATTAGTATACTGTATTGGTTTTTTTCTTTCTGGCTTACTTCACTCTGTATAATAGGCTCCAGTTTCATCCACCTCATTAGAACTGATTCAAATGTATTATTTTTAATGGCTGAGTAATACTCCATTGTGTATATGTACCACAGCTTTCTTATCCATTCGTCTGCTGATGGACATCTAGGTTGCTTCCATGTCCTGGCTATTACAAACAGTGCTGTGATGAACATTGGGGTACACATGTCTCTTTCAATTCTGGTTTCCTCAGTGTGTATGCCCAGCAGTGGGATTGCTGGATCATAGGGCAGTTCTATTTCCAGGTTTTAAGGAATCTCCACACTGTTCTCCATAGTGGCTGTACTAGTTTGCATTCCCACCAACAGTGCAAGAGGATTCCCTTTTCTCCACACCCTCTCCAACATTTATTGCTTGTAGACTTTTGGATCACAGCTATTCTGACTGGTGTGAAATGGTACCTCATAGTGGTTTTGATTTGCATTTCTCTGATAATGAGTGATGTTGAACATCATTTTATGTGTTTGTTAGCCATCTGTATGTCTTCTTTGGAGAAATGTCTATTTAGTTCTTTGGGCCATTTTTTGATTGGGTCATTTATTTTTCTGGAATTGAGCTATAGGAGTTGCTTGTGTATTTTTTAGATGAGCTGTTTGTCAGTTGCTTCATTTGCTATTATTTTCTCCCATTCTGAAGGCTGTCTTTTCACCTTGCTTATAGTTTCCTTTGTTGGGCACAAGCTTTTAAGTTTAATTAGGTCCCATTTGTTTATATTTGCTTTTATTTCCAATATTCTGGGAGGTGGGTCATAGAGGATCCTGCTGTGATGTGTGTCGGTGAGTGTTTTGCCTATGTTCTCCTCTAGGAGTTTTATAGTTTCTGGTCTTATGTTTAGATCTTTAATCCATTTTGAGTTTATTTTTGTGTATGGTGTTAGTTTCATTCTTTTACAAGTGGTTGACCAGATTTCCCAGCACCACTTGTTAAAGAGATTGTCTTTAATCCATTGTATATTCTTGCCTCCTTTGTCAAAGATAAGGTGTCCATATGTGCATGGATTTATCTCTGGGCTTTCTATTTTGTTCCATTGATCTATATTTCTGTCTTTGTGCCAGTACCATACTGTCTTGATGACTGTGGCTTTGTAGTAGAGCCTGAAGTCAGGCAGGTTGATTCCTCCAGTTCCATTCTTCTTTCTCAAGATTGCTTTGGCTATTTGAGGTTTTTTGTATTTCCATACAAACTGTGAAATTATTTCTTCTAGCTCTGTGAAGAATCCCGTTGGTAGCTTGATAGGGATTGCATTGAATCTATAGATTGCTTTGGGTAGTATACTCATTTTCACTATATTGATTCTTCCAATCCATGAACATGGTATATTTCTCCATCTCTTAGTGTCCTCTTTGATCTCTTTCACCAGTGTTTTATAGTTTTCTATATATAGGTCTTTAGTTTCTTTAGGTAGGTTTATTCCTAAGTATTTTATTCTTTCCATTGCAATTATATGCCAATTTAATGGACAACGTGGAAGAAATGGACAAATTCTTAGAAAAGTAAAACTTTCCAAAACTGGACCAGGAAGAAATAGAAAATCTTAACAGACCCATCACAAGCATGGAAATTGAAACTGTAATCAAAAATCTTCCAGCAAACAAAAGCCCAGGTCCAGATGGCTTCACAGCTGAATTCTACCAAAAATCTAGAGAAGAGCTAACACCTATCCTACTCAAACTCTTCCAGAAAATTGCAGAGGAAGGTAAACTTCCAAACTCATTCTATGAGGCCACCATCACCCTAATACCAAAACCTGACAAATATCCCACAAAAAAAGAAAACTACAGGCCAATATCACTGATGAACATAGACGCAAAAATCCTTAACAAAATTTTAGCAATCAGAATCCAACAACACATTAAAAAGATCATACACCATGACCAAGTGGGCTTTATCCCAGGGATGCAAGGATTCTTCAATATCTGCAAATCAGTCAATGTAATACACCACATTAACAAATTGAAAAATAAAAACCGTATTATTATCTCAATAGATGCAGAGAAAGCCTGTGACAAAATTCAACATCCATTTATGATAAAAACTCTCCAGAAAGCAGGAATAGAAGGAACACACCTCAACATAATAAAAGCTATATATGACAAACCCACAGCAAACATTATCCTCAATGGTGAAAAATTGAAAGCATTTCCTCTAAAGTCAGGAACAAGACAAGGGTGCCCACTTTCACCATTACTATTCAACATAGTTTTGGAAGTCTTGGCCACAGCAATCAGAGCAGAAAAAGACATAAAAGGAATCCAAATTGGAAAAGAATTTGGAGAGTATTTGAATCTCTCACTGTTTGCAGATGACATGATCCTCTACATAGAAAACCCTAAAGACTCCACCAGAAAATTACCAGAACTAATCAATGATTATAGTAAAGTTGCAGGATATAAAATCAACACACAGAAATCCCTTGTATTCCTATACACTAATAATGAGAAAACAGAAAGAGAAATTAATTTAAATAAATAAACTTCATTTTATTTTTAAAAGTACAACAATAGAGTATGGAGCTCTAGATGTGGTTTGGGATAAAACTTGTCTCACCAACTCCTACTTCCTGTGATAGTGTGAACTAAAAATGCCGCCAGCCACATAAGTAAACAAAGGATGTTGCAGCCATCAGCCACTGAAGCTGCCACCCCCACGTATCCTGAGATGCTGAGTCCCAGGCTGAAGTCCTCAGTTTTGTCTGCTGAATGAAGCAGAACTCATTACGCTTTTTTTTTTTTTTTAAGTCAACATCAGTCTTGTTTTAAATATTATAACTTCAGGAATTATTTTCCTGGCCCAAAGGACAGGTCCCTTTTCTATATTCCCTTAGTTCCGAAATTTTCTCACTCATTGTCTGTTCGTTTATATTTGTTACATATTAATATAGGTCTGTCTCTGTAATATATAAGCTCTGAAAGTCTAGGTACTGAATCAGATTTATTAAATACTGTATCTTCTTCAATTCAGCCAGTGCCTGGCATATAATAAGCATCTAATACATACCCATCAAGTGAATGAATGAATGATTATATGAATTAACACCCTTACGGCAGAAAGTGAAGAGGAACTCAAAAGCTTCTTGATGAAAGTGAAAGTGGAGAGTGAAAAGTTGGCTTAAAGCTCAACATTCAGAAGACGAAGATCATGGCATCTGGTCCCATCACTTCATGGGAAATAGATGTGGAAACAGTGGAAACAGTGTCAGACTTTATTTTTCTGGGGTCCAAAATCACTGCAGATGGTGACTGCAGCCATGAAATTAAAAGACGCTTACTCCTTGGAAGAAAAGTTATGACCAACCTAGATAGCATATTGAAAAGCAGAGACATTACTTTGCCAACAAAGGTCTGTCTAGTCAAGGCTATGGTTTTTCCAGTGGTCATGTATGGATGTGAGAGTTGGACTGTGAAGAAAGCTGAGCACCGAAGAATTGATGCTTTTGAATTGTGGTGCTGGAGAGGACTCTTGAGAGTCCCTTGGACTGCAAGGAGATCCAACCAGTCCATTCTGAAGAAGATAAGCCCTGGGATTTCTTTGGAAGCAATGATGCTAAAGCTGAAACTCCAGTACTTTGGCCACCTCATGCAAAGAGTTGACTCATTGGAAAAGACTCTGATGCTGGGAGGGATTGGAGGCAGGAGGAGAAGGGGACAACAGAGGATGAGATGGCTGGATGGCATCACTGACTCGATGGATGTGAGTCTGAGCGAGCTCCGGGTGTTGGTGATGGACAGGGAGGCCTGGCGTGCTGCAATCCATGGGGTCGCAAAGAATTGGACACTACTGAGCGACTGAACTGAACTGACTCAGAATAAAGGTTCCTTCATTAGAAGGAAGTCATAGACTCTTTAGGATAACTTTAGACATTAAAAAAAAAATTCTTCAAATTCTGAAACTGAGCAAACTGGGAGATGCTGCAATGAAGGAAATGAAGAGAGAAATGAATAAAAAAATAACACTGATTTTTCTCAGGTTTGTGCTATTTTAAAAACAAGTGCTATGCATAACTTGGTTTGCTCATAAAATTTTACCATTTGGTTCACTAAATTGAAGAGCACAGTTTATATAGACAAGTAAATATAACAAATTGAATTTACTTGGAGATATTTTTCATCTTTGATGCAAATTCAGCCCCAAGCTACTGACCTTAAAAAAAACAACATTCTTACCATTTGAGACTGGATCAGATACAGGAGAAAATTTTAAATTAGGGGGAAAAAAACATAGTGCAAATTAAAAATAATAATAATAACATTATTTAGGTGACTTGTCCATTGTCATCAGGTGACAAATGTGAAACAGACAAAGCACATTTACGTTTGTTGAGCACTTATTAGAAGCAGGTCTCTGAGCCAGACACTTTGCATGAATTATCTCATTTAATTTCCATAACAATTATTTGGAGTTGATATTAGTATTCTCACATTTCAAATGAACTACTAAGAGATGGAGATGACAACTAACTTTTAAAAAGAACTCTTGATTAAGATTAGAGATACCAAGGGAATATTTCATGCAAAGATGGGCACAATAAAGGACAGAAACAGTATGGACCTAACAGAAGCAGGAGATATTAGGAAGAGGTGGCAAGAATACACAGAAGAATTACACAAAAAAGATCTTAATGGTCCAGATAATCACCATGGTATGATCACTCATCTAGAGCCAGACATCCTGGGGTGCAAAGTCAAGTGGGTCTTAGGAAACATCATTATGAACAAAGCTAGTGCAGATGATGTAATTCCAGCAGAGGTATTTCAAATCCTAAAAGATGATGCTGCTAAAGTGCTACACTCAATATACCAGCAAATTTGGGAAACTCAACACTGGCCACAGGACTGGAAAAAGTCAGTTTTCATTCTAATTACAAAGAAAAGCAATGCCAAAGAATGTTCAAACTAATGCACAGTTGCACTCATCTCATATGCTAGCAAAGTACTGCTCAAAATTCTCCAAGTGAGGCTTCAATAGTATGTGAACTGAGAACTTCCAGATGTTCAAGCTCGATTTAGAAAAGGCAGAGGAAGCAGAGATCAAATTGCCAACATCCACTGGATCACAGAAAAGCAAGAGAGTTTCAGAAAAACATCTATTTCTGCTTTATTGACTATGCCAAAGCTTTTGACTGTGTGGATCACAACAAACTGTGGAAAATCCTTAAAGAGATGGGAACAACAGCCCACCTTACCTGCCTCCTGTGAAATCTGTATGCAGGTCAAGAAGCAGCAGTTAGAATGGATCTGGATCGATGGACCAGCTCCAAATTGGGAAAGGAGTACTTCAAAGCTGTATATTGTCACCCTGCCTATTTTACTTATATGCAGAGTACATCATGCATACTGCTGCACTGGATGAAGCACAAGCTGGAATCAAGAAGATTGCTGGGAGAAATATCAATAACCTCAGAAATGCAGATGACACCACCCTTACGGTAGAAAGTCAAGAGGAACTAAAGAGCCTCTTAATGAAAGTGAAAGAGAAGAGTGAAAAAGCTGGCTTAAAACTCAACATTCAAAAAACTAAGGTCATGACATCCAGTCTCATCACTTCATGGCAAATAGATGCAGAAACAATGGAAACAGTGACAGACTATATTTTCTTCAGCTCTAAATTCATTGCAGATGGTGACTGCAGCCATGAACTTAAAAGACACTTGCTTCTTGGAAGAAAAGCTATGACCAATCTAGACAGCATATTAAAAAGCAGAGACATTACTTTGCTGACAAAGGTCCATCTAGTCCAAGCTATGGTTTTTCCAGTAGTCATGTATGGATGTGAGAGTTGGACTATAAAGAAAGCTGAGCAACAAATAATTGATGCCTTTGAACTGTGGTGTTGGAGAAGACTCTTGAGAGTCCCTTGGACTACATGGAGATCAAATCTGTCAATCCTAAAGGAAATCAGTCCTGAATATTCATTGGAAGGACTGATGTTGAAGCTGAATCTCTAATACTTTGGCCACATGATGTGAAGAACTGACTCATTGGAAAAGACCTTGATGCTGGGAAAGATTGAGGGCAAGAGGAGAAGGGGACAACAGAGGATGAGGTAGTTGGGTGGCATCACTGTCTCAGTGGACATGAGTTTGAGCAAACTCGAGTTGGGGATGGACAGGGATGCCTGATGTGCTGCCAACCATGGGGTTGTGAAGAGTCAGACACGACTGAGCCACTGAACTGAACTGAGCTTGATTAAGATGAAGGTGAATGGAAGTGTAACGAGTTTTCTCCCAGTCCCAACGCCCAAGAGCAGAAGCTCAGCACTTTGTTTTTGAGTCTTGCTTCTTTATATATATAGATATATATTTATATATTTGTATTTATATATAGATATAGATATTTATATGTAGATATATTTTTATACATATATTCTTAATGTATATATATTTATATATAGATATAGAGATTATTGTACCTTTAAAGAGCCCCCCTCCTGCATCCTATATATATATATAATAAATATATAATATATTATAAACATGTATAATATACATATATAATATGTATATTATAAATATATATTTATAATATATATTATTATAGCATATTATTATATTAAAATATATTCATAATATATATTATAGATATATACTAAGGCTGAGTGCCAAAGAATTGATGCGTTTGAACTGTGGTGTTGGAGAAGACTCTTTCCTGAGAGTCCCTTGGACTGCAAGGAGATCCAACCATTCTGAAGGAGATCAGCCCTGGGATTTCTTTGGAAGGAATGATGCTAAAGCTGAAACTCCAGTACTTTGGCCAGCTCATGCGAAGAGTTGACTCATGGGAAAAGACTCTGATGCTGGGAGGGATTGGGGGCAGGAGGAGAAGGGGACAACAGAGGATGAGATGGCTGGATGGCATCACTGACTCAATGGATGTGAGTCTGAGTGAACTCCGGGAGTTGGTGATGGACAGGGAGGCCTGGCGTGCTGCGATTCATGGGGTCGCAAAGAGTCAGACACGACTGAGTGACTGATCTGATCTGATAATATATATTATAAATACATATTTATATATACATATTATATATGTATATTATACACATTTATAATATATATTTATTATATTATATATATTTGTGTATATATTACATTATGTATTATATTTGTTATATATTATATTTATATTATATATAATATATTTATAATATATAATATATTACATAAAATATTTATTATATATTATATATTATATTTATAATATATATTATTTATATATATATGAATAGGATGCAGGAGGGGGTGCTTTTTAAAGGCACAAATCATCTATCATTTCTATTCTTTCAGGACCTCAACCAGTACTATCCAATAAGGTCACCCATGTATATAAAAACATTTTCTAGTAGTTACATTTTTGGAAAACAAACAAAAAAAGGTAAAATTAATTCTATGTGGGCTTCCCAGGTGGGGAAGTTGGTAAATAATCTGCCTGTCAAATCAGAAGACACAAGAGATGTGAGTTTGATCCCTGGGTAGAGAAGATCCCCTGGAGGAGGAAATGGCACCTCACTCCAGGATTCTTGCCTGGAAAATCCCACAGACAGTGGAGCCTAGTGGGTTACAGTCCATGGTATTATGAAGAGCCAGACTCGACTGAGCACAGACGCACACAGAAACACACACACACACACAACATATCTTAATAAATAGATCCATGATATTATCATTTCAACATAAAAACAATTAAAAGCCATTAATGTACTTTTTTTCATAGTAAATGTTTGGGATCTGATACACATTTTGCACTTGTGGTGTGCCTGGACTCACAACCTTTCAAGAGATCAGAACCATTGGGGATGCTGAAAATGGCCTTATTGGAAGCACAGATCTCAAGAGTTTGAGTCAGGACTAGTAATAAACTTTCCCAGGCAGAGAAACTATAGGCCTTTTTTATTAAAGATATTAACATGCCCACTGTTATTTCTTTCATACAGGGGCCATATTCTCTGTGACTCAGGGCAGCAGGGGAATCAAAAAAATCTCATTTTTAGAGTGTGGATTCCATAAAACTCTACTTTGTCACTTATTAGTTATGAGTCCTTGAACAAGTTACTTAAAGTGTCTGAGCCTCCGTTTTCTCTTTACAAAACGGGAGGAATGAAGCCTAGCTCACAAGGTGGTGATAAGTTAGATATAAATCTCCTGGCACATGGCACTTGCTGCATAAGGAGATGTTCTTAAAATTAAATCTCATTTTCCTGTGTGTGCACTTCCATAGAGGTTGAACGCACTGTTCTTGACACAGACATCCTATGTAGTTTTCTGTTTCATGTACCCTGCCCTCACCTCTGTGTTACACCAGTAATAGTGAATCTGAATTTGTCAATCACTCACCCTTTGTGGGTAAATAAAAATTGGTATGGTCTCATACATGTTGATATATGTATTATTTTCTGATACACTGATGTTTCCTGTAGAAAGAGCTCTGTGGGTCAACTCAAATACTTTATAACCTTCTAGATCTCCCATTAACACAAAGATGAATTTAGTAGTTGGTAGCATTGAGCTCTTAAAAAAAGAAAAGAAAGAAGACCCATGTACTATCAACTAGAACAAAAAGAAAATATACATCTGCCACTGACTGTGTTCCTTTGCCTTTGACGAAAAGGATTTTTAGAAGTCCTCTCATGCTTTGTCTTGATTTCTCCTGGTCTTAGGCTAATTGCATGATCATCTTACTCCAATTCCAGAAACTGCTGGAGGCTCACAGAAGCTTCTGGAGTCTCCTCTTGACATTGCATGTAATGCCTACCAAAGTGACCGCTCTGTTCAAAACTGAGGATAGTCTCATAATATCTCCCATGTCTAATTATCTGAGAATGACCAGTTCTCTCCTTAAAACTGTTATGTTAGAATCAAGTCTTTATCCCCAAATGACTTATTCCCACCTTAAAACCCAGTCAGAGATGAGGAGAAGAATTCAAAGTAGAATTATCTCAACAAATTTCCTTTCTTAAAGAGGCATGCAAAAGAAATCAAAAAAGTATCCTCACTGGGTAGTTTGACAGATACAAAATTGCTACTCTGTTTCTTGTAGGTATGGATCCAAACCATAGTAGTATTTACATTCTGTCTTTAATTTCCTAAAGGGAAAACCAAATCAGACTAATTTTTTCATACAATGCCTGGGTTTTCTCCTCTCAAATGTTAGTTAGCAACTAAAATTTATGAAATATTCACTAAAAGTTGTTAATTATAACATTAATTATGCATTTGAATATCAAATTGGGAAAATATGGTATTTAATAAATTTTATAAACAGGAACACTAACAAGTGTGAGTGCATGTTTGTGTATGTATATGTATGCAATTTATGTGTTAATATACTATTTAAAAAATTTGACAGAAAGCAAGAGAAACAGGAGTCTAAATAAGTCATTTGTATCAAACATTTTGCTATTATTTTAAATTCTTTCTTAATGTTATGCTGTGAACACAGATGCTTTATAGTTTCTAGTTTCCATCTTTATAGATAAGAAAGTTAAAGTTTTGAGTATTGAAGTACTTTACTTGGTGATAAGTTTCAGTTAAGCAAAGGATGTCATTTCAGCTATATGAACACATCTGCTGAAAAATGTATTGATGAATTAATCAACAGTTAACTTGGCCAGGCACCATTTTGTAGATATTCACAAGATTTGCTTTGCTGATCAGTCTGTTGTGTGAATACAAATGGATTTTCAAGAACATGAACATCAGTTTTATCTCTCAAAGAGGTAGCATTTGTTGTGCTGAAAAGCATTTTTCTCTACTACTTATGGGCTGTGTGACATTGGAAGATCCCCTTAGTCTCTCTGATCCTTATTGCCCCTCTCTAAAATTTGAGATTCTTCATTCCCTAACCACTTCCTGACAGCGTTGTAAAGCACAAATAAACATGAAACATAACTGTTTGCTGCCAATATGTAGACCACATATAAGACAGAGGGCGTTCTTATCACTCCTTTGTTTCACCACGCTCAGTAACTCACTGTTCCCTAGTGAGGTGAATATAGGCTTTAGAAGTATATCATCCTGGGTTGGACGTTTTGTTTGACATTCACTAGGTCGGTGTCCTGGGGGAAGCATTGCATTTTCTGAGCCTCATTTACTTCATCTGTGAAATGACCACCTTACACTGACAGTCATTGTGGGAGTAATGCCTGATGAGAAATAGGCTCCGATCCCCTGCAGTTGATTAAGATGGTGACTGAAAGAAAATCTCTCCGTAAGTTACCCAAAGACAAACTACCGTCACTTCTTCTCTTTCATTCTGTTTTTTATTTTCCAAGCAGAAGCCAAGCAAATCCAGCTTTTGGTTTATAGCAATAACTGACCTCAAGGGATTTAAGCACATTTCTCACTTTTTAAGTTAGCTAAATTATCCTTTGAAAGCAAAGACCAGTTCACCACAGGTATTGGCTTCTCAGTTTTCATCAGGACCTTCTTCCTTTTCCCAACTATTGGTTATTAGCATTTAGTAATAATGTTTGAGAGAATAATCATATCACCTGTCATTGTGGTGGAAAATATATAAAATTAAAAGGGATATAGTCAAGGATTCAAACTGTTGTCCTCTGTGAGCACCTCAGGTGACTGCAGTTAGGTACAGATGGACAAATAGATGACTAATTAGAATACCTGTAAATGAGCAAACAAACCATTACCACCACTACCAACAGCAAATAATTCCCATATCATCTGCCATAACAATATCATATCTCTCTACTGAATATTTGATTTAAACAGTTAGCTGAATTAATTTGCATTACTCAAAGGGGATCAAAGGGGCTGAGTGGCATTATTTACATATCAGCTGCCATCACTTGCTATTTAGAATTATAAATTACTTTTATTCTTAGAGGAACATAAATAAGACCTGCCTTAGAAAATTGTCACTACCACGTGCGTGTCTAACTCCGTCTTAAAGGTGAACATTTCCCTGAGCCCTTCTTGACACAAAAGATGGAACAGTTGTGCGAAAATACTTTAGCTAAGGTACAACATGAGAATCATCTCTCTGATGAGAAAAGAAAACATAATTTAGTATATCTCAAGGAGAGCACTATCGACATTCTGGAGGTGAGACAATTCTTTGTTTGAAAGACATCCCGACACATTGAAAGATACTTAATATGCCTGCTTTTGATGCTTTGGGACAGTTATAAAATATCCCCCACATATCTAAATGCTGTCTAGAGGATGTTAGGGTCTTTGGTTGAGATCTACTGGGATAAAGCAAACGGGGGCTCATCTGGACTCTTAGAGCCAGTCTTTTGAATCTGAAGGATCTGGATTTGACCCTTGAGCACATGCAATAGTTAGCTCCGTTATCCTGATCATTTGATGTCTCTGAGCCTCAATTTTACCTACAAGAAGGGGTTAATAATATCTTCTTAAAGGATGAATAATTAAGGTTGGTAAATATTTTTATAATGCTTGGTAGGGAAGAAGTGCTCATTTAAAAGACAGGTAATTTGTACAGACTTGGACAAATGTGTATTTAGTAAAAATTTATATTGGTGCAAGGGAGAAAAAAGGTAACAAGTGCAGTCAGTAGTGATGGTGGTATTAGTCATGGAAAAAGCACTGCTGGTGATGGTTGTGGTACCCACAGGAGAAGCAGCAAGTTAGGTGTTTAAGATGCTACCTAGAGTGCCAGGTATACTAAACGAGTTGCAATTCTAGAGCCACTGTGTCCTGCCTATGTTATTTGCGCCAATTCCTTATCCTCCCTATGCTTCAATTTCCTTACGTAAAAGGAAGATGATGTGCATACCTTAACAGTTTGTTGTTAAAAATAAATATAATGTTCAGAGTGAATTGGGCTTAGAGTGATCTGATAATTCAGTATAAATGGAAGGATAGGAAAAGATCACCTGACTCTTGCTTCTATAATGTTGAGTCTTTTTAGTTTGAGTTGCTTTTGTCCTGCTGGCCTCCCAGAAAAGCAGTTGACCAGTCATTTTCTCACCAAAGGTATGTCAGGATGGCTCAGTTGAAGGTGAAGTTGTTCTCTGATAATTAGATCTGACTCAGTCTTCACTTGCAGGAGAGTTTAATATTTCAGATATATTTTAGGTTCCAGTCAATGTAATTAGGTCTCAATACACCAAAGAGCCATGATTATAATAAGACCTTCTCTAAAATGTAGTCCAGCAACATGAAGCCTATAGGGTCTGTGTGAATTTCTAAAGGAGAAAGAATAAAACTCTTAATAGTTGAGGTTCAGCACACTCAAAGATAACCCATGTCTCCATTAAGTAAATAGTCAGAGTGTTTATAATTTTAAGCACCTCAGGACTAATGAAGTGTGTAAATCACTTAGATGAAAGGTAGTTATTTGTTAATTTTGCCTCCTGAGGATAAGGTCTGTGTGCTTTGTTTTGATTTTCTATGTAATCCTCAAACTTTGTGTTCTGACATGAATTTCAAAAGACAAACTGGGAATTGATTTTTCAAATGAGAATTTAGGCTGTTATCTGGTTATTTTATACTAAATTTCCAAAACCTACTCACAAATGTGTTGTTGATGATCATCATATTATGATGCTATTCAGAAAATATCAGTGTTAACAGATAGAGATGTGATGCCTTAGAATGCACTGGATTTCTTCTAATATGAAGGGAGTTACCTGTATGGTATAATGACATGTATTTCAAAAGGAGAATTTCATTCCTATTCACATTCCATTCATTTACTTATTAACTGACTACATGACTCAAGCCACGTGACCCCTAGCCGAGCCATGTTGAAGGTATGGACATAAACGAAACTGTTTATACCTACAGAGTAGTTTGGAAGAATCACTTATTTGGTAAATGTTCTAGCCTTGGGGAAAGAGCAATAGAGAAAGGAAATAGTGGGTGGTACAAAACGGAGACAGGTAGGACATGGGTGGTGACGACTTAACCTAAGTCTTGCAGCATTAATTATATAAATAACTCAGAAAATCAGACAATTTATAAACCAGGGTCTAATCTTTCTAGACTTATTTGCCCATGTACATCTAGTCTTATTAAACAACATACCATGAGCATTGTTTAGTAAGGACATGGAAAAATGTAGCCTTACCAATTACAGACAGTCCAGTTCACCCTCCCATGCTCTAGCTATGTGGCCATGGGCAGAGTTATTGTACTTTCCTTAGTTATAGTTTTTGTGTCTGTTCAGTGGAAGGGATGAAGCACTTACCCCTCTGAGTTGTTATGAAGAGTAAATGCTATAATCCTAATAAGAAGGAATGACAATAAAAAATACTAATTGTTAGCTATGATTTTCTTATGATCAACATTTTTTCTACTTCGTATTTTATCACAAAGACACTTTTTTTCCACTTTTAAATTATTGTTTATTATATTTTGCTTGTTTGAAATGCAGGTATTTCTTTAATTCTGTTAAAACCCAATTAAAATCCACAGTCTTAAAATGTTACCTCCTCTTCAACTCCTTCCAGATTTCTTTCAAATGCATATATGTAATATGATCACTTGGGACTGTGTTACTTTTTTCCTTCCCTAAAACAGTATCCACTGTGGACTACTGTGTATCTTATTACTCACTGTAGACCTCAATACAAAATGCTGGTTGGAAAATGAACCCTCGATATTAATTTGTTGAAATAAATTAAGCCATAGACAGATGGCTTTGTTCATTCAGATTTGTGCATTCTGCATTTTCATGGATTATACATCAAGAGCCTCTAAATCATTTTTCTGTACCACCTTCAAACTGCATCATTTTAGGAAGAACATTTCAATCCATCCCACAGTGGCTTTACCGACTAGCCAGCAGTTCAGTTTATATGCATCACCACTTCTGCTTGTATAGCAATATCCATTTGTGGAAATATTTTCATATTTTATTCACTTTGCCCTTATTACTTTACACAAATGGGTAGAACAGATAAAAATGAAATTTCTGAGGCTGGTGAGGAGAAGCATCCGTTTCATAAACTCAATACAATTAAGGCAAGATGGAGATAACTAGGCTTGCCTCAACGTTAGTTTCTGTCAGGCGCTGTGTCCTTACACCTAATCAGCTGTATGTTCAATTACAAAGAAAGAGGATTAAACTAAAGTGCAAAATGCTAGAAATAAAACATTAAACAACATGCCTAAAAGATAAGCCACCATTGGGGATTTTTTAATTGCTTTTAGCAAATTGGGAATGGAATACCTGTTAGAATCTTTAAATCTTTTGTTTAGCTTTTGAACATTATTCGTAATATGAAGGTTGAAGATTGCTTAATATTTTAATCCTTTTTATAAAACAACAAATTGAACTGATGAAAACTTTAAGTTGCCAAAATTTGAAGGTATAAAGAATACATTACATCCTCAAATTCTACTTCCCTTCATATTATTCTAAGTATCATCTTTAACAATTGTATACAGAAATTTTTAGTTAGTAAAATTGTTTTGTAAACCATTTACCTCTGTTCTAAGTGCATCTTAGTTATAGATAGAAACATAAATAAAACCCAGAAACTTTTAATTTAATACAGATTATAAACATTAACTCAAATGTCATTTGCATTTCAAGATATATGGTTATTATCAATGAATTCAGTATCTATGTATTTCTGTAGCATCCTTTTTATTAATATGCACATCCTAATAAAGAATTCTGGACAGTCTTTGGAAGAGAAGTTGGATTTCATTCATAGATCTTGCTATTCAAAAGCATGTATTATCTAAATTTGTAAGATGGGAGGTAGTTGTTTTACAGTATAGCAGTGTTTCACATATTTTAATGTGGACGTGAATAACCTGGGAATCGTTTTTTGAGTGTAGATTCTGATTTTGTAGATCTGGAGTGAAGCCTGAGATTCGGCACTGCTAACAAGTTTTCAGGTGTTTTTGCTGTTGCTGGTAATGATATGGATCATACATTAATAGCTATTCAATAGAGTATCAAATATAGAGTCAGAAAATTGGCTTAAAACAATGGACCTATAATGTTCAAGTGTAGAAACTAAGATGCACAACCACCCATTTTCCAACTCTATTGTCATTACTCTAGTTCAGTACATCACACATGCTGTGTAATCTCGTCATTGTTTTCTCGGCATCTGAACTTGCCCTCTCCACTCCACTCAGCACATTACATTAAAACTAATTATTCTTATTTAAATCTCTTTCCTATTTAATTCTTACTGAAGTATGGTTGACATACAACATTGTGTTAGTTCCAGGTATACAGCATAGCTACCCAACAATATCTCTACTAGCATATAAATATATCTAATTTATATACTTTATGCACTGATGACCACAATAAGTCTAATAACATTTCTGTCACCATACAAATTAGGTACAGTATGTTTTAATATATACCTACGCTGTACTTTATATTTCCCTAATTTATGCATTTTGTAACTGGAAGTTTGTATGTCTTGATTCAGTTCATCTATTTCACCCAACCTCCTACCTCTTTTTCCTCTGCAGATCACCAGATTGTTCCTGTATCTAGGAATCTGTTATTGTTTTGTTTTGTTCATTTATTCATTTGTCTAGTTTTTTAGATTTCACCTGTAAATGAAATCATATAGTATCTGTCTGTCTGATTTACTTCACTTTGTATACCATCCCTTAGGTCCATCCATATTATCACAGATGGCAAGATTCTATTCTTTTTTTATATCTATGTAATATCCCATTGTATATTTATAACACATCTTCCTTATCCATTCATCTATCAGTGAACACATAGATTGTTTCTATTATATCTTCACTTTTGTAAATATGCTTCAGTGAATGTAGGGGTGCTTGTATCTTTTTGAATTATTGTTTTTGTTTCTTTTAGATAATACTCAGGAGTGAAATTACTGGATGGATTATATGGTGGTTCTGTTTTTAATTTTTTGAAAAATCTCCACACTGTTTTCAATAATGGCTGCATCAATTTACATTTTCACCAACAGTTCATGAGGGTTCCCTTTTCTCCACATCTTTATCAGCTATATAATGTGAATGTTAGTCATCTTGAGGTTGTTCCAGAGGTTCCTTAAACTAGCCTCATTGTTTAAAATCCTTGTGTTTTTTCTTTTCTTTTTTACCTTTTCATTTGGGTGATTTCCACTATCCTGCCTTCCAGATTGTTAATCCATTCTCCTAGACCTGCTAATCCACTATCTGTTGTTGATTACCTCTAATGTATTCTTCATTTCAATTGGCATATTCTTCAGATCTGATTGGGTTTTATTTTATATTTTGTTTCTTTTTTTGTGGTTCTCACTTAGTTCTTTATTTCTTCTCCTGAGTTTGGTAAGCATCTGTATGTCTATCACTTTGAGCTCTTTACCTGGTAAATTATTTCCATTGTGTTTTGTCCTTTTTCTGAGTTTTTATTTTGTTCTTTTATTCAAGAAGATTTTACTCTGTCTTGTCACTTTGCGTAACAGTCTGTGTTTATTCCTATGCATTAGGTGTATCATCTATGCTTCTGGTCTTAAAAAAAAAAAAATGTCTTTATGTAGAGTCCCTATGAGTGCTGTGCTGCAATACTCCTAGTCCCCAGAGCCAGATGCTCCAGGCGTGTCTCCTGTGTGGGCCCTCTTTTGTGGCTGGTCCTTTATTGTTGAATGGGTGGGTGAAGTTTTCCCCCAGGCCAGCTGGCTGGTCATCACTGTATGTAGGTCCGAGTTATCCCTGCACGTAGGGTTCATTCCTCTGAAGGGGAGACTCTTTGTAGGGGTGCTGATGTTGGCCAGTGCCACCTGCTGTGAAGAGCAGAGTGGGAGCTGCTTTGTTGGGGCCAGCCAGTATGGGCAAGTTCAGCTGGGCAGGTTCGGCAGGTCAGTTCTGGTTTGGAGCATGTGATTTTAGCTACTTTGATAGAGAATGACAAAAATGGCATCTTCAAGCACTGGGCCAGCTACATGGAAAAAGAAAGAATTGAAAAAAAAAAAAAATGTGTCCACCGGCACATCTGTTCTCAGAGAAAGTTCTACCAGATCCCTGCCTCTCTGGCACATATATTTCTTCAAGTTGGTCAGTGGATCTTCTTGTATAACTCAGGTACTTTTCAATCTGCTGCTTCTGTGCAGAGACCAAGAGCAAGTGAGTCTGTGGAGTAAGTCTGTGCGTAAGTCCTTCAAGAGCCACCTCAGTTTCCCACAGCCTTCCAGCTCTGCCAGACATAAGACCCCTTGGTTTTCAAAGCCTAGCATTTTTAAGGGGATTTATCTGTCTGGTGTCGTTTCCTTGGCTTGGAAGCCCAATGTGGGGTTTGACCTCCTTGTTCCTCAGCAGGGACCTCTGTGGTTGAGATATCCTCCTGCTGATGGATCATCACACTGAAGATTTGGGTTCTGACTCTTCTGTGTCTCTGCCCCTCCAACTGTCATAATGTGGCCCTTACTTTACATTTTTAGTTGTAGAAAATCTGTTCTGCTAGTCTTCAGATTATTCTCAGAGATGTTGTTCTGTGTATGTATGTAGAATGGCTGTCTCAGTGGGACAAAGTGAGCTCAGAATCTTTATACTCCACCATCTTGATTGGGATTCCAAAGTACTATTTTTTAAAACTCTAATCTGTTCTGCTATCACTCCTTACACTTCTCTTAAGAGTTTTGAATGGATGTCCTCAAAGATAAGCTTCTAAATTATTAATATAGCCCTTCAAACATACAAAGACCTCCTGCCTATATTTCTTACTTCATCTACTTTTCCATTCCCATTGTTTATTAGGCTTTGTTTATATGGGCATTCCCTTTGGATAAGTGTAATCCCCAGGCCAGCAGAAATATATAACCTGGACATTGTTATTTTTTTTTTATTTTATTTTTAAACTTTACATAATTGTATTAGTTTTGCCAAATATCAAATTGTTTAGAAATGCAAATGCTCAGATCCCTGCACTGAAGCTCTCTCCTACAGGACAGAGACTCTCCTATAAAGGCAGGAATGATCAGTTTTGTTTCTTTGTGATTCTCCAACAGTCAGAATGCTATCTGGTACACTGTAGGTTCCCAAAGAAAAAGGTTTAAATGAACAAAAGAATAAATCACTGTAAATTCTGTATTATTCATTTCATTATTTGTTCAAGAGACAAAATATTTCCTCTTAGGTTTATTCACTGATATATATATATATATATATATATATATATATATATATATTAATAAAATAGAAATCAGAATGCCTGCTTTAAAGACATTCAAATTTTGAAAGAATTTTCTATCATTCTCTCAATTATGTCTAAGCTATGTGTTTTTACTAAAACAATTACTAATCACAACATTGTTCATTAATTCACTCACTCACATATAGAATATTGGATATTTGCTAACACCGTTGCTGCTACTTGGAATATTTCCTCCTCAATCTGTAGAACTATCTTCTACATATATATTATAGCTTTTACTGATTGGATCTGAGAGTAATCTCATTCTAGTTTCTAGTTTACCTTAAACTTTCTTCTTTCAAAGCATTTATGACATTGAAAAATAAATGCTTTTTTATTTCAAAAGTAATATGTTTTTTATAGTAAATTAAAAAAAATACTTTTAATCTTTTAATTGGAAGAAGAAACTAAGTCCCTACTGTAATAATTCACTTTCATGATTACATAAACTTTCAAACTCTTACATATCCTTTAAATTGCAAAAATTGCTGTAGTTTAGATAAATTTATCTGTCAGTTCCAAATTATTTAGGTAAGATTTTTATATTAGCCAGTTGATACTGTGTCCTATTAACATAAAATTTTCCTTATGTATTATAAAAGAGTATATTTAACTAAATGTATTGTGTATCCTTTTTAAAAAGTAATGGCACAAATCATTTGGATGTAAAATTTTATTGAAATTAGGTAACGCAGTAAGTGCTGAGTTCCGTAAGAACATTTGATCTCTAGTAGATTTCTTGTGTCTTCTCTGAGTCACTTTCAGCTATGCTCTCAAGGGAGCATCTAAATGTACACAGATACTTCCTCTTGCTGTTGTAGAACCAATTAAATTAATTTGTTGGAAATAACATTGTCTACTGCTCACACTGAGGACTACATTAGATCCTCTGAATCTTCTTTGGTTTCACTCTGTAATGCATAGCACTTTGAATTTTAGTGGTAAGAACTGAAGTTATTCTTTGCTTATGTAAAAATGGATAATGAGTATTCCCATTAGAGAGCTTATTCAGAAACCTGAATTTACTTTGGGAGGCTCCTGCTTATGTTCCTGACACTTTAGTATCATTTAGGATAGGAAGAAATTGAAAGAATATAGAGATTATTTTGCATTACGTGTATTGCTCTAACATAGAGAATTTTTCCAGGGTCCCATCAAGGGGAAGAAATTTCTATGTGGAGACAAGATGGTACATAATAGGAAAAGGAATTATACTGTGATGAAAGAACTTAACTGGGTTTTGTGTACTATGTGTCATAATGCCAACTTTATCATTTCACAGGGTGAGCATTTATCAGGATTACTCTAAAACCCACACAATACAGGTCTAGCACTGACATTTATACAGTACCATGTATGAAATAGATAGCTCGTGGTAAGCTGCGGTATATACCACAGGGAGCTCAGCACAGTGATCTGTGATTACCTAGAGGGGTGGAATGGGGGAGTGTGGAATAGGGGGAGTGGGAGGGGGGCTCAAGAAGGAGATTAGTATATGTATACATATGATTGATTCACGATGTTGTACAGCAGAAAGCAACACAACATTGTAAAACAAGTCTATTCTAACAAAAAATAAAACAGGTCTTAGGTTTCTTAGAATATATGCATATATTTTTAAAGAGATATTTATGTATCAGAATATAAGTATACACCTGTATATTAGTTAATTAAAATAAATAATATATCTACATTCTAAAGTGCATATATGTTTAAATAATATTTGTGAGGTTTCAATATTTCACTATAGGCAAGAGCGAAGTATTGTAAAATTTGTCACCCAGGATGCTGGATGTAGTGTGGCTATACCAAAGTAGTGCTTTGAAGATAAAAACAGATCTCTTTCAGCTTCATAGATTTAATATGCATGTGTCTCTGTTTTTTTTTTTTTTTTTTTTTTACTGTTCTCTATAGTTGACAAAGGAGATCTTATCTGGCATTATTGTGCAAAGAATATGGGAATGGGAATTAAAAGGACTGAATTTGAGTATTGACTTTGCCATTAACCATCTACAGAGCTTAAACCATATCAGGTCTGGCCTCAGGTTTCAGCTTCCCTATCTGCAAAGCAGGAGGGAGAACACCACTGGAATAAGTAACATTAAAGCTTCTTATAGTGTTCCCTTTCTATGATTCCTTGTAATGAGCGCTGACAGCTCTTGCCTGTTGTCTCTTAGAAAATAATCCAACCTAACACTAATCCCAAGTAATATAAAACCTAAACTATATTTAAATAATATTTGAAATATGTTTTCACTTGGAAACAGTTCAAGAAAAAAAAAGTTATATGTTGCTACTGCAGGTTAAAACAGAACTTTTTTAAGATCACCACTATAATTGGCATTGTTTATAAAGCTTTTTGTTTTTCAGTTGCTCAGTCGTGTCTGACTCTGTGCAACCCCATGGACTACAGCACACCAGGCTTCTCTGTCCTTCAGCATCTCTCAGAGCTTGCTCAAACTCATGTCCATTGAGTTGGCGATGCCATCCACCCATCTTGTCCTCAGTCATCCCCTTCACCTCTTGCTTTCAATCTTTCCCAGCATTGGGGTATTTTCCAATGATTCAGCTCTTCGCATCACATGGCCAGACTATTGGAGCTTCAGCTTCAGCATCAGTCCTTCCAATGAATATTCAGGACTGATTTCCTTTAGGATTGATTGGTTATACCTCCTTGGAGATCAGGGGACTCTCAAGAGTCTTCTCCAAGACCACAGTACAAAAGCATCAATCCTTCAGCACTCAGCCTTCTATATGGTCCAACTCTCACAGCCAAACATGACTACTGGAAAAAAACAGCTTTGACTAGATGGACCTTTTTCAGCAAAGTAATATCTCTGCTTTTTAATATGCTGTCTAGGTTGGTCATAGCTTTTCTTCCAAGGAGCAAATTTCTTTTAATCTCATGGCTGCAGTCACTTTCTATAGTGATTTTGGAGTCCAAGAAAATAAAGTCTGTTACTGTTTCCATTATTTCCTCATCTGTGTGCCATGAAGTGATGGGTCTGGATGCCATGATCTTAGTTTTCTGAATGTTGAGTTTTAAGCCAGCTTTTTCACACTCGTCTTTCACTTTCATCAAGAGGCTCTTTAGTTCTTCAATTTCTGCCATAAAGGTGGTATCTTCTGCCTGTCTGAGGTTATTGATATTTCTCCTGGAAATCTTGATTCCAGCTTGTGCTTCTTCCAGCCCAGCATTTTGCATGATGTACTCTGCATATAAGTTAAATAAACAATATAGAGCCTTCATGTACTCATTTTGAAATTTGGAACCAGTCTGCTGTTCTATGTCTGGTTCTACTGTTGCTTCTTGACCTGCATACAGATTTCTCAGGAAGCAAGTAAGGTGTTCTGATATTCCCATTTCTTAACAATTTTCCATTTTGTTGTAATTCACACAGTCAAAGGCTTTGGTATAGTCAATAAAGCTGTAGATGTGTTTCTAGAGCTCTCTAGCTTTTTTGATGATTCAACAGATGTTGGAAATTTGGTCTCTGATTCCTCTGCCTTTTCTAAAACCAGCTTGAACATCTGAAAGCTCTCAATTCACATACTGTTGAAGCCTGGCTTGGAGAATTTTGAGCATTACTTTGGTAGTGTGTGAGATGAGTGCAATTGTGCGGTAGTTTGAACATTCTTTGGCATTGCATTTCTTTGGGATTGGAATGAAAAATGACCCCTTCCAAGACTGTGACCACTGCTGAGTTTTCCAAATTTGCTGGCATGTTGAGTGCAGCACTTTAACAGCATTGTTTCAGGATTTGAAATAGCTCAGCTGGAATTCCATCACCTCCCCTATCTTTGTTCATACTAATGTTCCCTAAGGCCCACTGGACTTTGCACTTCAAGATGTCTGGCTCTTGATGAGTGATCACACCATCACGGTTAAGATGTTTTTGTATAGTTCTTCAGTGTATTCTCACCATCTCTTAATATTGTCAGCTTCTGCTAGGTCCATACTGTTTATGTCCTTTATTATGCCCATCTTTCATGAAATGTTCCCTTGGTATCTGTTTCTCTTGAAGAGATCTCTAGTCTATTGTTTTCCTCTATTTCTTGCACTGATGACAGAGGAAGGCTTTCTTATGTCTCCTTGCTATTCTTTGGGAGTCTGCATTCAGATGGGTATATCGTTCCTTTTCACCTTTGCCTCTTATTTCTCTTCTTTTCTCAGTTCTTTGTAAGGCCTCTCCAGACAACCATTTTGCCTTTTTGGATTTCTTTTTCTTGGGGATGGTCTTGATCATCACCTGCTGTACAATGTTTGAACCTCCATCCATGGTTCTTCAGGCACTCTATCTATCAGATCTATTCACTTGAATCTATTTGTCACTTCTACTGTATAATTGTAAGGGATTTGATTTTAGTACTGTAAAATTAAATATGATGCTAAAGCTGAAACTCTAGTACTTTGGCCACCTCATGCGAAGAGTTGACTCATTGGAAAAGACTCTGATGCTGGGAGGGATTGGGGGCAGGAGGAGAAGGGGATGACAGAGGATGAGATGGCTGGATGGCATCACTGACTCGATGGACGTGAGTCTGGGTGAACTCCAGGAATTGGTGATGGACAGGGAGGCCTGGCGTGCTGTGATTCATGGGGTCGCAAAGAGTCAGACACGACTGAGCAACTGAACTGAACTGAAAATTAAATAAGTCAGTGCCTGTTTAGCATTGTAGCAGTTCTGGTAAGTTGTTGCTGTTGTTGTTTCAGTCTTGTCTGACTAAAGTTGAGTCCGACTCTTTGTGACCCCATGGACAGTCGCTCACCAGGCTCTTCTCTCCATGGGATTCCCCAGGCAAGAATACTGGAGTGGGTTCCTATTTCCTTCTCCAGGGGATCTTCCCATCCAGGAGTCGAACCCAGGCTTCCTATTTTATTAGATATATTCTTTATCACTGTGTCATCTGGGAAGCCCTCTTGGCACATATTATCATCCTAATAAAGTTATATTCCTGATAGGTTGTGAATGATATGAATAAGCTAAATTTAGTATATAAACTACATAATACTGCAAGTCCTCAAAAATGCAAGTTTTTCTTTTTTTTTTTTTTCACCTATAGGGTCCTTAAGGACTTCCCAGGTGGCACTAGTGGTAAAGAACTCTCCTGCCAACGCAGGAGACATAAGAGATGTGAGTTTGATCCCTGGTTCAGAAAGATCCCCTGGAGGAGGTCATGGCCACACACTATAGTATTCTCGCCTAGAGAATCCCATGAACAGAGAAGCCTGGCTGGCTACAGTCCAAGGGGTAACTTCAGTCATGCCTGACTCTTTGTGAAGCAATGGACTGTAGTGTCTAAATATTTGTTGTTGTTCAGTCATGCATAGGGTCCTCATCAACCTCCAGGGATCCATGTCACTTTTTGGCTATGCTTTGTTTCTTCTACAACCAATAAATCTTACTTTACAAGTGGCTGAGCTTCAGTAATGGACAGATGAATCAGTCTGAAGATTAAACATTATGTTAAACATGGTGGATCAGGGGGGAGCCCAACAGATGAAGATAAAATAGTAAACCGTATTTAATAGCCTATGCGTGCGTGTATGGGTGCACAGTTGCTCAGTTGTGTCTGACTCTTTGCAACCTCATGGACTGCAGATTCTCTATCTCTGGGATAATTCCAGTAAGAATGCTGGTGTAGGTCACCATTTCCTTCCCCAGGGGCTGTTCAAAACCCAGGGATCAAACCACGTCTCCTGCATTATCAGGCTTATTCGTATATCGTTGAGCCATCTGGGAAGCCCCTGGATAGTGAATATGTATGTGTGTGTGTATATATATATATATACATATATGTATACACACTATATATAGTAGATAGTATATTATATACTATAAATATATAAAGAACTTTGTTCTTTAAGGAGTCTCCATAATGCTTTCCAGAGAGGCTGCACCAGTTTACATTCCTACCTACAGTATAGGAGATTTCCCTTTTCTCCACACCCTCTTCAGCATTTATTATTTATAGACATTTTAATGATGACCATTCTGAATGGTGTGAGATGATACCTCACTGTGGTTTTGATGTTCATTTCTCTATTAATTAACAATGATAAACATCTTTTCATGGGCCTATTGGCCATCTATATGTCTCCTTTGGAGAAATCTCTATTTAGGTCTTCTGCCCATTTTTATCAGCTTTTTTTTGGCTTTATTGGCTTGTACTGGTTTTTCTTTTGTTGTTTACTGAGTTGTATGTTTGTATATTTTGGAAATATAACCCTTGTGGGTTGCATTTTGCGAATATTTTCTCTTCGTCTATAGGTTGTCTTTTCATTTTGTTTATGATTTGCTTTGCTGTGCAAAAACATAAGTTTTACTAGTTCCCATTTATTTTTGCTTTTATTTATCTTGCCTTAGGAGACTGACATAAAAAAATCGCTACGATTTATGTCAGAGAATGTTTTGCCTATGTTCTCTTCTAAGAGCTTTATGGTGTCATGTCTCATATTTAAGTGTTTAAGCCATCTTGAGTGTATTTTTGTCTGTGGTGTGAAGGAGTGTTCTAACTTCATTCATTTCCATGCTGTTGTCCAGCTTTCCCAACAGCAATTGCTAAAGAGACTGTCTTTTTTTTTCATTATATATACTTGCCTTCTTTGTCAAAAATTGACTATCTGTGGGTTTATTTTGGGCCTCTCTATTCTGTCTATGTGTGTTTTGTGCTAGTACCATGATGATTTGATTACTGGAGCTTAGCGGTATTGTCTGGTCTGCAAAGCTTATGCCTGCATTTTTGTTCTTTTACCTCATGGCAATTTTGGACCTTTTATGTTTCTCTAAAAAATTTAGGATTATTTGTTTTAGTTCTGTGAAAAATGGCATTGATATTTTGATAGAGATCACACTAAACCTGTGGCATCACCGACTCAATGGACATGAGTTGGAGTAAGCTCCTGGAGTTGGTGATGGACAGGGAAGCTTGGCATGCTGCAGTCCATGGGGTCGCAAAGAGTTGGACATGACTGAATGACTGAACTGAATGTTAAACCTGTAGATTGCTCTTAGTAAAACAGCCATTTGAACAGTATCAGTTCTTACTTCCCAAGAGCATAGGATATCTTTCTATTAGAATCATCTGCATTTATCTTTATTAATGCTTTATAGTTCTCAGCATGTAAATATTTTACCACCTTGATCAAGTTTATTCCTAAATATTTCATTTTTGATGCACTTTTAAAAGGGATTTTTTTACTTCCCCCTTCTGATATTTAATTGTTACTGTAAAAAAAAAATGCAACAGATTTCTGTATGTAATCTTGTGTCCAGCTACCTTGATAAATTCATTCATCAGTTCTAGTAGTTTTTGTGCAGAGTTTTCAGAATTTTCCATATATAATATTATGTCATCTGCATAGGACGACACTTTTACCTCTTTCTTTCCAAATTGGATGTGATTTGTTTCTTTTTCATGTCTGATTGTTGTCACTGGAACTTCCAACAATGTATTGAATAGAAACAATGGGAGTGGGCATCCTTGTCTTGTTCTAGATTTTAGTGGGAAGTCTTTCAGCTTTTCACCTTTGAGTATTATTCTGACTGTGTGTGTGTGTCATAAATAGCTTTTACTATATTGAGATATGCTCCCCCATACTACTTTGGTAAGAATTTTCGTCATGAATGGATGCTGAATTTTAACAAATGCTTTTTCTGCATCTACTGAGATCATCATGTGTTTTTTTTTTTTTTTGATGAGGTATATCACATTGGTTGATTTGGATATATTGAACCATCCTTTTGACCTGGAGATAGATCCAACTTGATACTGGTATATGATCTTTGTGTGTGTGTGTTGTTGGATTCAGTTTGCTATTATTGTTGATAATTTGCATCTATATTCATTAAAGATATTGGCCTGTAATTTTCTCTTTTCCTTTTGTCAGTGGTTTTGGTATTAGGGTAATAAGGATGGCTTCCTGGAATGACTTTGGGAATGCCTCTTCCTCTTCAGTCTCTTGGAAGAGTTTGAGAAGGATCAGTATAAGTTCTTTGTATGTTTGGTAGAATTCCCCAGTAAAGCCATCTGGTCCTTAACTTCTATTTGCAGAAAGTTTTTGTCTATTTGTTTGTTACAGGTTACATTTTGCTTCTGTAAAATAGTGACTGTTTTGTTCAAATTAACCATGTCTTCTTGATTCAGTTTTGGTGAGCTGTGTGTTTCTAGAAACTTGTCCATTTCTTCTAAGTTGTCCAGTTTGTTGGCATATACTTGTTCATAGTATTTTCTTATGACTTTTTTGTTTTTCATCAGTATCAATTGGTATTTCTCCTCTTTCATTTCTCATTTTGTTTATTTGGGTTATCTCTCTTCTTGGTGAGTCTGAACAGAGGTCTATTGATTTTGTTTACCCTTACAAAGACCCATCTGTTGGTTTTGTTGTTTTGGTTTTTTTTTTTCTATTTTTTTAATCTCTGTTTTATTTATTTCCTCTCTGATCTTTATTATATCCTTACTTCTGCTGACTTTAGCAGTTTTGTTTTTGCTTTTTGTTGTCATTGTTCTTCTTTTTCTGATTGTTTTAGGTAGTAGGTTAGGTTGTTAGTTGAGATTTTTCTTATTTTTGAGAAAGGCCTATAACTCTATGATCTTCCCTCTGAGGACTGCTTTTGATGTAGCCCGTAGATATTTTTATGGTTGTGTTTTCTTTGTGATTTGTATCAAGATCTTTTTAAATTTCCCTTAATTTCATTATTGACCCATTGGATTTTTAGCAGCATGCTATTTAGTCTCCATGTAATTTTTTTTTCCTCATTTATATTTCTGTGGTTGATTTCTACTTTCATGCTATTGTGGTCAGAAATGATGCTGGAAATAATTTCTATCTTCATTAATTTGATAGCATCAGTATTTTTAACAGACTTCTCTCAGGTCAATGAATAAGGAAGGCAGAAAGATGAATGCTAAGACACCTGAGTTGGAGATACTTCTTTTATTGCTTTTCTATTCACTGTGCAACATTGTGAGCCAGTATATTAGTAGATTTTATTCCAATAGCCAGAGTGCTTGCTACATGTAGATGAAACCTCAACACAAAAGAAGAATGTACACCTTCTTGGAAGAGAAAAAAAATATCTTAGATATAAGAAAAATACATTTCAAAATTGAATGAAAAAATGTTGCTCATATTTGATATCATGGCCATTTAAGAGTTTTGGAAAGGACATGACCTAAATTCTGCTCATTGACAGCTCTGCAAACCCTTGTTAATTTGATCAATACTATTGACTCTGTTTTCACCTAGGTGAAAGTATGAATCCAAGATGTCCTGTCACTCACTACAATTAAAAAATAAATAAAAACTAATTGATACCATTGACACTTTTAGGTGAAGATACAAAATCCCACTTTTGGAGTCATGCTGAAGATTAAATGAAATAACACCTATGACCTTGCCTAACATAGTACCTCTTGCTTAGTTGGAAATATATCAAATTTAATTACATTTAATATTAGAACATCTATTTCCTGGACAATTCCATTTCGCTCTTCAGTTCTTAGTTTTTCCATGTCTAAAATTAACTTTGGGGTGAGATTATTTTTTAAATTTATCACAGTTCTTGGATTCTACTCTTTTATGCCTTCTTGTGATGTTATTTCCTATAAATATTTGCATGCTAAGAGGAACTACCACTGTTCTTACTTTTAAGAAATGTAGAATTGTAGAAATTCCAGATAACCTACCAGTGAATGGCAAGAGACCTGAAGGCCATTAGGGTATTGGCAAGCAACTTTTAACATAACAATTTTTCTTACCAATCATTTTCATTGTCTTTGTGTCTATAAGCAAGTTGGAAATGTAGGCAAGGGCCAGATCACAAAGACTCTTGTATGCCATATGTAAACACTGAGAAATGATGTTTACTTCAGCCTACTGCTTTTATTACTGATTCTTTATCCTGCTTAAATTTGTTATGAGGCATTGAAACTATGCTCAGCTCCTGCTAAAGATATTCAGATTAAAGAACAAATAATGGAGTTGAAGAGTCCCTGCTATAAGTATATGGTCTCTAGAGAAGATAATTTTCATTAGAATTTCAGAGAAACAATGCCAGTGTGACATCAGCTCAGTTCAGTTCAGTCACTCAGTTGTGTCCGACTCTGCGACCCCATGAATCGCAGCACACCAGGCCTCCCTGTCCATCACCAACCCCCGGAGTTCCCTCAGACTTACATCCATCGAGTCGGTGACGCCATCCAGCCATCTCATCCTCTGTCATCCCCTTCTCCTCCTGCCCCCAATCCCTCCCAGCATCAGAGTCTTTTCCAATGAGTCAACTCTTCGCATGAGGTGGCCAAAGTACTAGAGTTTCAGCCTCAGCATCATTCCTTCCAAAGAACATCCAGGAATGATATCCTTTAGAATGGACTGATTGGATCTCCTTGCAGTCCAAGGGACTCTCAAGAGTCTTCTCCAACACCACAGTTCAAAAGCATCAATACTTCGGTGACAAGCTTTCTTCACAGTCCAACTCTCACATCCATACATGACCACAGGAAAAACCATAGCCTTGACTAGATGGACCTTTGTTGGCAAAGTCTTGGCTTTTGAATATGCAATCTAGGTTGGTCATAACTTTCCTTTCAAGCAGTAAGGGTCTTTTAATTTCATGGCTGCAATCACCATCTGCAGTGATTTTGGAGCTAAAAAAAAAAAAAAAATCTGACACTGTTTCCACTGTTTCTCCATCTATTTCCCAGATGCCATGATATTCGTTTTCTGAATGTTGAGTTTAAGCCAACTTTTTCACTCTCCTCTTTCACTTGCATCAAGAGGCTTTTTAGTTCCTCTTCGCTTTCTGCCATAAGGGTGGTGTCATCTGCATATCTGAGGTGATTGATATTTCTCCCGGCAATCTTGATTCCAGCTTGTGCTTCTTCCAGCCCAGCATTTCTGATGATGTACTCTGCATATAAGTTAAATAAGCAGGGTGACAATATACAGCCTTAACATACTCCTTTTCCTATTTGGAACCAGTCTGTTGTTCCATGTCCAATTCTAACTGTTGCTTCTTGACCTGCATATAGGTTTCTCAAGAAGCAGGTCAGGTGGCCTGGTATTCCCATCTCTTTCAGAATGTTCTACAGTTTATTGTGATCATGGCGCCCTAAAAGGGACCTGTCTCCCTGTTGCCCCCTGAGAATTATATACCAAAAACATATAGGTACCTTTTTTACAGTTGAGTAAAATGTCATAGATGACCATTATTTAAAATAAAAATCTGGAGACAGAATTGTACCAGTCACTAATTCATATCTTGATGTAGATCATCTAGGCATAATTTGTAGGAAATTTAACCAAATCTGTTGGAGTGATACTGATATAAAAGGATATTGGGTCAAAACTGGCATGATATCTAAAATAAAAATTCAAACTATGAATGTTTGCAATCTAAAACAGAAAAAAAAATCATTTACTTTTAGTTCATATTTTGGGTAAATAATTGATCTCTGCAAGTTAGTATGTGACCCTGGTCAAGTCATAATTTAACCCAGCCATAATATGTAGACTTACTGCCATTTGGTTTATCTCCTTCACAGTTTGTTTATTTATTTTTTAATGAGAATCCAATGACATATATTAAAAACTATCGTAAACACTAAAATGTGGTTTATATGCATTCTTTAATTTTTGGCTGTGTTTTCTACAACACCAAAAATATTATTCAGTTCAAATAACTTTATTTATTATAGAAAGCACTTCTTCAGAGCACCTTTGTTGTGGGAAGTAAGGGACTAGAATATTGAGCTAGTATCATTGTTATGCATAGCTATGAGTTCTTTGAATTACGTATGATTTTTACCTGCTGTGAGTCTATAGTTCACTAGCATTTTCAACTATGACCCTTTTGTTTACATTTCATAAGCAATATACATTCTGTCTTGTCATTGATGAATTGCCATGACTGTAATAGTTCTGATTAAGTGTCCTTTCCAAATCATCTACAAAAGAGCCCCAAAACTTATTTCCCATTTGCTCCTCAAGCACAAGGGGAAAAAATTGACTCATTTAAGGCCAGAATAATACTGTATTTGCCCCAACTCACAGATGAATAGATCTGTAATGAAGTGCAATTTTCCTCAAAAAATAAAGTCCAGTGAAAGGAGATCTGGGGTTACAGTGCATGCATTGCAAAGTAATAGTCACTTAAGTATTGAATGCAGCCAGAGGACAATTTGAAGACATGAAGGACATTCAAACAAGAAACGAGAAATCTGGCAAAGGTGAAAGGGGGTCCACTGGAAGCTTTATTGAACAGTGATTGCAAGTGTAACATTGAAATAATGATTTGCTTCTGCAAGATGGAAGGGGTTGAAATGACAATGTGCATCTTAGTTCATGTCTAGACAACAGTTATGTATAGATCATGGTCCCATGGGTGACCTCACAGGAGCTAAGAAAAAAAAGAATTGATGAAAATAGAGAAGTTTTAAAATTAACAGCCTAGCACATAAACCTAAAGATCAAAACAATTCAGTTTCCAGGTGATATACATACTTAGGGTGTTCCAATGCTCTGAAAATACTTTATTTTCAGATCACTTATTCACATAGCCTATGTTTATTAAATGCTTATCATGCAACAGGCATAGGAACTTTTTAGGGATAGCAGGAAGGAAAATGAATGAGGATCATCTTTGCTCATGGAACTTCAAATTAATGATTAACCTGAGTGCAATGAAGTACATCATACATTGTTACTGAAATTACCAGTAGATTGACTCATAATAAACTAACATTTTTGTAGGTCAAAATATTTAAGTATTGGCAATTTTAAAAGTCTCAGTCTATTTTTATCATATAACCTTTGTTTGAATGGTGGAAGACTTTTGGTTTTTTTTCATACTAAAACTTTTACTTTATTTTTTATTTTTTTATTTTTTAAATATAAATTTATTTATTTTAATTGGAGGTTAATTACTTTACGATATTGTATTGGTTTTGCCATACATCAACATGAATCCACCACAGGTAATAAATGTTCTTTGCTCTAAAATATTTTTTTTAACTCACATAACCCGCATTTCCTTCCCCTTTGATTTAAAAGTAAATCCATCTCCTTTGAAATTCCCCTAAAGCGCACTTAAAATCTCCAAATTAGCTTTGTGTTACATGGTATGCAGCCATATACTAAGGGATAAATATGGTGCAGCATGCATGCTTGTGCTCAGCATGTGACTCTTTGCGACCCTGTGGGCTGCAGCCCACCAGGCTCCTCTGTCCATGGGATTTTCCAGGAAGAATACTGGAGTGGGTTGCCATTTCCTTTTCCATAAGGTGCAGCGTAGACTTCCAGTTAATTACTCTTATCAATATTCCTCATCAAGCACTTTTGATAGAGTCTGGGGATACCATAAATTCAGAGTAGCACCCTCATTTTTATACAGTTTTAGTCTGAGGGAAATCTGCAATGCTGTAAGTTATAGTATATTCTGAAGTCATTCCACCCTTCCTTTGTCTTAGACTAAGACCTTCACTTTCCAACTCTGGCTATATCTCTTAGGCATTCCACAGCCTATGGCTGGGTTGCCCCTAATCACTGAGCTATTTCTCTAATATAGTGGTATGTTACAGACCAGTAGCATCAGCACCACATATGTATTCTTAAGAAATGCAAATAGTAAGCCCCACCCCCAAACCTACGAATAATAAATTCTGGGGTCGGGTCCCCATCATCCTCTCTAGTGCATCCTCCAGGTAATTCTCATGTAGCACTTGCTTGAGAACCACTGGTCTACAGCATGGTTCTCATTCTTGACTACATTTTGGAATCAGTTGAAGAATATCAACAAGTATTGATGCCTGGATCCTGGTCCTAGTTGTCTTAATTGTATTGGTGGAGGTGTAGGAAGTTTTTGTTTTGTTTTTCTATTAAGATCTCCTGTTGTGAACACCTAAGGTTGAAAAGCACTGCTCTACAAACTTAATAGTTTGGTTTTTTTCCAGTATGGCTCCCTGTGAAGCCAAGTACTGGGCTTCTTATCTTGGGAGGTGCAGTTAGGAGATATAGAAATGGGTCAGGGATTTTAGATAAACTGATTAACTGATCAGTTTATCTTCATTGTCACTGATGTTGAGTGGATATTGGATGCCGGCTGATGACCATGAAATCTGGTATGGTCATCACTAGCAAATATAAGCCTGGAAACTCCCAAAGATGCAAACTAGCTAATTAGGTAGCCAGTTATCCTCTATTTAGCTAGGGAGCTATCTTAGATTTACAGAGATAGCATCTAAATTACTGAAATTTCCAGTTTATTGTGATCCACACAGTCAAAGGCTTTGGCATAGTCAATAAAGCAGAAATAGATGTTTTTCTGGAACTCTCTTGCTTTTTCCATGATCCAGTGGATGTTGGCAATTTGATCTCTGGTTCCTCTGCCTTTTTAAAATCCAGCTTGAACATCAGGAATTTCACAGTTCACGTATTGCTGAAGCCTGGCTTGGAGAATTTTGAGCATTACTTTAAGAGCATGTGAGATGAGTACAATTGTGTGGTAGTTTGAGCATTCTTTGGCATTGCCTTTCTTTGGGGTTGGAATGAAAACTGACCTTTTCCAGTTCTGTGGCCACTGCTGAGTTTTCCAAATGTGCTGGCATATTGAGTGCAGCACTTTCACAGCATCATCTTTCAGGATTTGAAATAGCTCAACTGGAATTCCATCACCTCCACTAGCTTTGTTCGTAGTGATGCTTTCTAAGGCCCACTTGACTTCACATTCCAGGATATCTGGCTCTAGGTCAGTGATCATACCATCGTGATTATCTTGGTCATGAAGATCTTTTTTGTACAATTCTTCTGTGTATTCTTGCCATCTCTTCTTAATATCTTCTACTTCTGTTAGGTCCATACCATTTCTGTCCTTTATCGAGCCCATCTTTGCATGAAATGTTCCCTTGGTATCTCTAATTTTCTTGAAGAGATCTCTAGTCTTGCCCATTCTTTTGGTTTCCTCTATTTCTTTGCATTGATCACTGAGGAAGGCTTTCTTATCTCTTCTTGCTATTCTTTGGAACTCTGCATTCAGATGCTTATATCTTTCCTTTTCTCCTTTGCTTTTTGCTTCTCTTCTTTTCACAGCTATTTGTAAGGCCTCCCCAGACAGCCATTTTGCTTTTCTGCATTTCTTTTCCATGGGGATGGTCTTGATCCCTATCTCCCATACAATGTCACGAACCTCAGTCCATGGTTCATCAGGCACTCTATCTATCAGATCTAGGCCCTTAAATCTATTTCTCACTTCCACTGTATAATCATAAGGGATTTGATTTAGGTCATACCTGAATGGTCTAGTGATTTTTCCCTACTTTCTTCAATTTAAGTCTGAATTTGGCAGTAAGGCCTTCATGATCTGAGCCACAGTCATCTTCCGGTCTTGTTTTTGTTGACTGTATAGAGCTTCTCCATCTTTGGCTGCAAAGAACATAATCAATCTGATTTCGGTGTTGACCATCTGGTGATGTCCATGTGTAGAGTCTTCTCTTTTGTTGTTGAAAGAGGGTGTTTGCTATGACCAGTGCATTTTCTTGGCAAAACTATATTAGCCTTTGCCCTGCTTCATTTCGTATTCCAAGGCCAAATTTGCCTGTTACTCCAGGTGTTTCTTGACTTCCTACCTTTGCATTTCAGTCCCCTATAATGAAAAGGACATCTTTTCTGGGTGTTAGTTCTAAAAGGTCTTGTAGGTCTTCATAGAACTGTTCAACTTCAGCTTCATCAGCGTTACTGGTTGGGGCATAGACTTGGATTACCGTGATATTGAATGGTTTGCCTTGGAAACGAACAGAGATCATTCTGTCATTTTTGAGATTGCATCCAGGTACTGCATTTCAGACTCTTTTGTTGACCATGAGGGCTACTCCATTTCTTCTGAGGGATTCCTGCTCACAGTAGTAGATATAATGGTCATCTGAGTTAAATTCACCCATTCCAGTCCATTTCAGTTCACTGATTCCTAGAATGTCGACATTCACTCTTGCCATCTCTTGTTTGACCACTTCCAATTTGCCTTGATTCATGGATGGGACATTCCAGGTTCCTATGCAATATTGCTCTTTGCAGCATCGGACCTTGCTTCTATCACCAGTCACATCCACAGCTGGGTATTGTTTTTGCTTTGGTCCATCCCTTCATTCTTTCTAGAGTTATTTCTCCACTGATCTAGAGTAGCATATTGGGCATCTACTCACCTGGGGAGTTCCTTTTTAAGTATCCTATCATTTTGCCTTTTCATACTGTTCATGGGGTTCTCAAGGCAAGAATACTGAAGTGGTTTGCCATTCCCTTCTCCAGTGGACCACATTCTGTCAGATCTCTCCACCATGACCCACCCATCTTGGGTTGCCCCACGAGCATGGCTTAGTTTCATTGAGTTAGACAAGGCTGTGGTCCTAGTGTGATTAGATTGACTAGTTTTCTGTGAGTATGGTTTCAGTGTGTCTGCCCTCTGATGCCCTCTTGCAACACCTACCATCTTACTTGGGTTTCTCTTACCTTGGATGTGGGGTATCTCTTCACGGCTGCTCCATCAAAGTGCACCTGCTGCTCCTTTCCTTGGATGACGGGTATCTCCTCACCACCACCCTTCCTGACCTTCAACGTGGGATAGCACCTCTAGGCCCTCCTGCGCCTGGGCAGCCACTGCTCCTTGGATATGGGGTTGGTCCTCCCAGCCGCCGCCCCTGGCCTCGGGCATGGGGGCGTGGGATAGCTCCTCCCAGACACTACCCCTGACCTCCGACGTGATCCACATAGTCAAAGACTTTAATGTAGTCAAGGAAGCTGAAGTAGGGTTTTTTGTTTTTTTTTTCTGGAATTCCCTTGCTTTCTCCATGATCCAGTTGTACAAAGGTTAACAGACTATAAATATGCAGGCTTATCTGCACATGGGCTTCCCAGGTGGCCCTAGTGGTAAAGAACCAGATTGCCAATGCAGGAGATATAAGAGACACAGGTTTGATTTCTGGGTCAGGAAGATCCCCTGGATGAGGTCATGGCAACCCACTCCAGTGTTCTTGCCTGCAGAATCCCATGGACATAAGAGCCTGGTGGGCTGCAGTCCATAGTGTCACAAAGTCAGACATGACCGAAGCAACTTAGTACACATGCATCTGCACACAGTAACTTATATTCTTTCCTGCAAGCAAAGCTTTTAGATATTATTTTACCAAAGAATGTTTATCTCCTTAAATCTATTCCACTACCATATTTATGATGTATTATGGGCCAGATTTCCCCTTTCCAATGTCTACATCTAATCTTTTTCCTTGGAATCATTGGGTAAGGGGAGAAGGTCTTTGGATCATATAGGGTTAGAATTTGGAAGAAGCTTTCTCTGTGATCAGAAGCCAGATTCTGTAGGAAAGAAGAGAAGGAAGGCTCTAGATTAGAGTTACATTAGAGTTATTGAACTATTGATGAGTAATAAGTCTGGATTCCTGAACATTTCTTAGCTCAGTCTTTTTTTAATGGCTTGAGTTGGATTGGGGGCAGGGTGCAGAGCAGGAAGAGCAGGGTAGAACAAATATATATGAAATGCAATTTTGAGGTCATATGCAGAGCATCTAATAAATTAACTTCCATCAAAGTAGACTGGAAATATATATGTCTTTTCCCAGTGTGAAATGTGTAAGTTTCTCTCAAGGCTGGTATGTTTAATATGGATAAAATAACCTTTTCTCTTTGCTTTCTTAGGTTTTTTAGTTTAACCTTATGAAAAGCCTTTGCTCAGGGAACGATTTTCACTCTGAATTTGGTTGACAGAGTAGATGGGGGAGAAGAGACTCTTTAAGTGTTCTTCAATTTTTCTTCACCCTTTCAAAAGCACAAGTGTCCCAGACTGCAAAAACTAAGCAGCCAATAATATTTGATGCCTCATTTTGAAATGTCAGACCTTACATAAACCGTTCCCAAAGTAACTTTAGATTTTTGCCCTAGACAAATTCATAGAATTTTTATTACTGAAAACTCTTTTCAGTGAAGCTATATTTTCTAATTCCACATAATTTGCCATCTTTACCCTGGGGATGCCAAACTTTGAAGAATGGAAAGATATCACAGGTCAGGGTAAATGTTTATAGGAAATTTCAAAAAGACTGTTGCCAAATAGCTAAAGCCTTGGAAGTTTTGCTTTATCAGTTCCCTGGAGGGATTATTTTAAGCACTGATGCTGTAAGTAGAGCCAGTTACTATGAATCAAGAGAATTTTCCATAGTAGGCAAGGTTGACTTTACCTTCTTCTAGAGATAAAGCAAATGAAATGCTTTTGCACTGATGGGAATGTTGAGCTCTCCATTTTCTCTGGGTTATGTTGTTTTTATTGTCCTTGTTAGATACATATTAGTAGACAGCTCTTATATTTATATTTGCCGAGGACTACAAATTGGCATTTATATGTAAGAGACTTGGCAGGCATTTATTAGGGAGTCTTCATATCTATTACTGTTAATACTTATGTAAGGTTCTCTGAGTCCTTATGCTTTAAGTGAGTATTCTCCAGGATTTGTTTGTGTTCATTGACAGTAATAGCTCATAATAATGACAGTGAAGAGCCAGACATAGGACCCCACATTTTTGCTATATTATTTCTAACAGCAAACTTGAAAGCTAGGTTTTATAATTTCCATTTTAGGAGGAGAAAGCTGAATTTGAGAAGTGATTTGACCAATATCAAAGACATGGGAAAGAAGTGAGGATGCAGGCTTGGGTCTGTGTCATGACAAACCTGTTTTTATATCTGCATCATAATTCTTCTTAAGCATCAATGAAAGAAGTTAAACTTCATTGAGGTCCAGTTGCATTTCACTACTTGCTAAGCCTATGGATGTTAAGCTGTGAGCTTCATTAAAGCAGGGCCATGACTATATAAACAAATATGTGTGTGCATATATATATATGTGTGTGTGTGTGTGTGTGTGTACATATATATCAGCAGCAACAATAATGCAATAATGACTGTATTGCCCTTCAATATATTTCCTTTCTTCCATACCATGACTGGACCTCACATTTATTTTTTGAATGGGTGAATAAATAAAGGAATAAATAAGCTTGCTATATCTGTTGATTGAGAAGGTATAGGCTTGAGCCTGGGCTAGATTCCCAATCCTGCTTCATAGCTTCTTAACTGAATGGCTTGGAAAAGACACTAAACTCTAGTAAGTTTCAGTTGTCTTATCAGCATAAAAGGAATAGTATAGATGATCAATGGGAAGTTTATGGTTAGTAAACTCAGTAAAATATTAATTTGCTATAGTTATAATTTTCAAAGCCCTGGAAAAAATGATTTATTATATAAATCTGAGATTAAATCCTTCCATCTGCTTTTTGCTGTCTAAAATCTGACAATAATTTTCACACATTTTCAACTTTTTATCTTGCCCCACTTTAAGAAATATATTTTATGTCAAATTTCAGTCCATATGTATATGAAATTATAATTAAAATGGATTCAAAATTGCCATGAAAATATTTAAATATATATTAGGCATATGTGTGTTGTCTACTCTTCTCTTTTATTCTATTCAAATAAAACAATGTTTATGACTCACTAAATTGATTTTAGGATCCACTTTATATTTGAAAGCCACTTTTTGAAAACTACTATTTTGGGGGAAAATATCAGTCTGCAAACTTCTTTATGCTGTTAGACTCTGACTGAAAGGATGATGCCAGGATCTGAATGGGAAGCAGAAGTGTATGTATGTGTGCATGCTTGTGGTTGGGGATGACAATGACATAGAAGAAGAACGAATTAGATACTCTTTATGTATCATCTATATATGTATCTTAGTTCGTCCAGGCTGCTGTAACATAATACCAGAAACTGAGGGGCTTAAACACAGACATTTACTTCTTAAACAATTCTGGAAGCTGGGACGGTCAAACAAGATCAAGGCACCAGGAAATTTACTGTCTGGTTGGGGTTTGCTTCCTGGTTCTTAGGCTCCCTTCTTCTCAAAATCTCCTCACATGACAGAGGGTTGAGAAAGCTCTGTAGGGTCTCCTTCCAAAGATACCAGTTAATTCCATTCAAGAAGGTGCCATACTTAGGACCTTATCAACTCACAAAGGCCTCACTTACTAATAATAGAAATAATTGTTTAGGATCTCAGTATAAGAATTTTAGAGGGATGAGGACATTTAGGTCACAACTCTGTATGTCAGCCTGTTAATCTCTCCACCTTCTCTTCAATCTGTCCACCCATCTCCATTTACCTAAGCCTATCTATGTACTACTTATCTATGAATAGCTCTATAAATAAATCAATGAGTGTAATTCTTACGTATGTTTAAGATTCCTTAGAATGGTTTCCATGAGTTTCCTGCAGTCACTGACCATATAGAGTTCAGATGAGAAGAAAAGTCATCTGCTAAAATATAATTGGTGACAATGACAGCAAGTGAATAGTGACAATCTATATGATATTTCCTTAAAAAAATTAGTTTATAACCTGTTACAATTTGTTATATTAAATCTTTCACCTATTTTAAATTGAATAAGATTGCTTACTCCTTGTAAGGAAAGTTATGACCAACCTAGATAGCATATTCAAAAGCAGAGACATCTCACTGGAAAAGACTCTGATGCTGGGAGGGCTTATGGGCAGGAGGAAAAGGGGATGGCAGAGGATGAGATGGCTGGATGGTATCACTGACTCGATGGACGTGAGTCTGAGTGAATTCCAGGAGTTGGTGATGGACAGGGAGGCCTGGCGTGCTGCGATTCATGGGGTCGCAAAGAGTCAGACACGACTGAGCGACTAAACTGAACTGAGCTGAACTGACTCAAATGTTTGTAAGAATTTTATATGTTACTGATCATGTAACTTAAATGACTTCATAAATGGGAATTTTTTATTTAATCAAACATACAAAAATGTGAAGATATGTAAGAAGAGCTGAAATATGTATAAGTACTCTAAACCACTGAGGAGAAATATTTTATGAAAGTACCATAGTTTTTTTAAACAGCCTTCTTTTGAGAGACATTTAAGTTTTTCCAATTGATTTTATGTTATAAATCATACTGCAGTAAATAACTTTATGTATCATTTATTTCATTTTCATGTAAGTAATGTGTATTCTTCTGCTAAATATTTCATGTAAGCAATGTGTATTTATTTTTGCTAAATATTGACAAATTGCCCTCTATAGAGGCTGTGTGAATTTTCTTCTCACCATCAAGAGGAATGTTTGCTTCCCTACCTTCTTCTCAGCAGTGAATTATCAAAATTTTCTATTTTGGGCAATTGAATAGTTCAAAAATGGCATGCACATGTAATTTAATTGGATATATTTTCTGGTTTTGAATGAGACTGGGCATCTTTCCATATCTTTAAGAATCATGGGCATTTTTTGCATGTGTGACCTATTTTATTTTCCTTTCCCACTAATATATTGGAATTTGGTATTTTTACTTATTTCTTTTTATTGATGATAAATTAAAGCTTTACTGAAGCCAGTTTTTCTATATTTTCCTGTAATTAACTGAAAATATATTTCCATTCATTTATTTATTTTGGTTATGGTTATCTTTACCATGCAGCTATGTTTGAATTGAATGTTGTTTTAATGACTTCTGAGTCTGACATTATCCTTAAAAATGACTTTTCCAAAATGATACATTTAAATATCCAATTTTTCTCTCAATACTTTTATGGTTTCATTCTCAAAAAATATTTTTAAATATTTGGTCATTTTGGAATTTGATCTAGTATTATGAGTGAGGCATAAATATAACCATATTCTTCCAAGTGCCTATCACAATGTTACAGAAATTTTCACTAAATAGTTCATGTATACTTTGCTTATTTATAATGCTATCTTTCTCATACACTAGACTCAAACACATATTTTAGTCTATTTCTAGACTTTCTGAGTCGTTAACTTTATTTACCAATTTTCATATTGTTTCATTTATTGAAGCTATAGAATATTTTTTTTGGAAAACCTTTTCTTTTGTATTAGGGTAAAGCCGATTAACAAACAATATTGTGGTAGTTTCAGGTGGACAGTGAAGGGACTCAATCACACAATACATGTATCCATTCTCCCCTAAACTCCCCTCCCATCCAGCCTGCCACATAATGTTGAGCAGAGTTCTGTATGCATATAGTAGGTCCTTGTTGCAACATGTTTTAATATCTGATATTATTCAGTTCAGTTCAGTTCAGTCACTCAGTCACGTCCAACTCTTTGCGACTCCATGAATCGCAGCACACCAGGCCTCCCTGTCCATCACCAACTCCCAGAGTTTACTCAAACTCACATCCATCAAGTCGGTGATGCCATCCAGCCATCTCATCCTCTGTCGTCCCCTTTTCCTCCTGCCCCCAAGCCCTCCCAGCATCAGAGTCTTCTCCAATGAGTCAACTCTTTGCATGAGGTGGCCAAAGTACTGGGGCTTCAGCTTCAGCATCATTCCTTCCAAAGAACACCCAGGGCTGATATCCTTCAGAATGGACTGGTTGGATCTCCTTGAAGTCCAAGGGACTCTCAAGAGTCTTCTCCAACACCACAGTTCAAAAGCATCAATACTTCGGTGCTCAGCTTTCTTCACAGTCCACCTCTCACATCCATACATGACCACTGGAAAAACCATAGCCTTGACTAGATGGACCTTTGTTGGCAAAGTAGTGTCTCTGCTTTTCAATATGCTATCTAGGTTGGTCATAACTTTCCTTCCAAGGAGTAAGTGTCTTTTAATTTCATGGCTGCAGTCACCATCTGCAGTGATTTTGGAGCCCCCAAAATAAAGTCTGACACTGCTTCCACTGTTTCCCCATCTATTTCCCATGAAGTGATGGGACCAGATGCCATGATCTTCGTTTTCTGAATGTTGAGCTTTAAGCCAACTTTTTCACTCGCCACTCTCACTTTCATCAAGAGGCTTTTGAGTTCCTCTTCACTTTCTGCCATAAGGGTGGTGTCATCTGCATATATGACATTATTGATATTTCTCCCAGCAATCTTGACTCCAGCTTGTGCTTCTTCCAGCCCAGCGTTTCTCATGATGTACCCTGCATATAAGTTAAATAAGCAGGGTGACAATATACAGCCTTGATGTACTCCTTTTCCTCTTTGGAACCAGTCTGTTGTTCTGTGTCCAATTCTAACTGTTGCTTCCTGACCTGCATATAGGTTTCTCAAGAAGCAGGTCAGGTGGCCTGCTATTCCCATCTCTTTCAGAATTTTCCACAGTTTATTGTGATCCACACAGTCAAAGGCTTTGGCATAGTCAATAAAGCAGAAGTAGATGTTTCTCTGGAACTCTCTTGCTTTTTCCATGATCCAGCACATGCTGACAATTTGATCTCTGATTCCTCTGCCTTTTCTAAAATCAGCTTGAACATCTGGAAGTTCACAGTTCACGTATTGCCGAAGCCTGGCTTGGAGAATTTTGAGCATAACTTTACTAGCATGTGAGATGAGTGCAATTGTGATAGCATTACTAAACACCTAAACACCAATCTTTTTTTTTTTTTTCCAATTTTCCAAGTGATTCTTGCTTCTTTATTTTTTCATATAAATGTATAATCAGATTGTTGACTTCTCACTTGAGAAAAAGTTGGGATTGTATGGTATTTATCTCATGACAAATTGATGGAGTAACTTAGGGAGAGAGATGGCATTATCATGATACAGAATGCTGCTGCTGCTGCTAAGTCACTTCAGTCGTGTCCAACTCTGTGCGACCCCATAGACGGCAGCCCACCAGGCTCCCCTGTCCCTGGGATTCTCCAGGCAAGAACACTGGAGTGGGTTGCCATTTCCTTCTCCAGTGCTTGAAAGTGAAAGTGAAGTCGCTCACTCATGTCCAACTCTTCGTGACCCCATGAACTGCCGCCTACCAAGCTCCTCAGTCCATGGAATTTTCCAGGCAAGGGTACTGGAGTGGGTTGCCATTTCCTTCTCTGATAATACAGAATATTCCCATGCAAACTCTCTGTATTCCTTTGGACCTGTTGTATTCATCTTTGGGTACTTTAGTAGCATTTAAAATTTTTATTTGTATAGATCTTGTCATTTCTTGTTAGATTTATTTTTAAATATTTGTTGTTATTCAGTAACTCTGTTGTGTCTGACTCTTTGCGACCCCATGGACTGCAGGATGCCAGGTTTCTTTGTTCTTCACCGTCTCCTGGAGTTTGCTCAAATTCACGTCAATTGAGTCAGTGATGCCATCCAACCATCTTATCCTCTGTTGTCCCCTTCTCCTCCTGCCTTCAATCTTTCCCAGCATTAGGGTCTTTCCTAAAGAGTCAGCTCTTTGCATCAGGTGGCCAAAATATTGGAGCTTCAGCTTCACCATTGTCCTTCCAGTGAATATTCAGGGTTGATTTCCTTTAGAGTTGACTGGTTTGATCTTGCAGTCCAAAGAACTCTCAAGAGTCTCTCCAAGACCAAGTTCTAATGCATCAATTCTTCAATGCTCAGCTTTCTTTATAGTCTAACTCTCACATCCATACATGATTACCAGAAAAACCATAACTTTATCTAGACCGACTATGTTGGCAAAGTAATATCTCTGCTTTTTAATACACTGTCTAGGTTGGTCATAGCTTTTCTTGCAAAGAACAAGGTCTTTTAATTTTATGGCTGCCATCACTATCCACAGTGATTTTGGAGCCCAATGAAATAAAGCCTATCACTATTTCCATTGTTTCCTCATCTATTTGCCTTGAAGTGGTAGGATTCCATGATCTTAGTTTTCTGAATGCTGGGTTTTAAGCCAGATTTTTCACTCTCCTCTTTCACCTTCATCAAGAGGCTCTTTAGTTCCTCTTCACTTTCTGTCAAAAGGGTGGTGTCATCTGCATATCTGAGGTTATTAATATTTCTCCCAGCAATCTTGATTCCAGCTTGTGTTTCATCCAGCCTGGCTAAATATTGTATCTATCCTATTGCTGTTAGAAATTTGAGTTTTACCACTTTTTTTGTCCTTTAACTGAATGCTATTTACATGTATGAAAACTGTGATCTTATGTCTAAAAATTTTTTTGCCTAGATAGTTACAAAATTTTTTTTATTATTGGTAATAGTTTTTCAAAATTATTTTCTGAATTTCCAAGTATTCAATGATATTTATTATTAGATCTTTCCAAATATTCCATTATAGATCTCTTTTTAGTTCTCTAATTTTTTTTGGCTGATAAATATAAAATACTAAATAGTAATTGTGATTATGTATATCTTGTCCCATCACTTCATGGCAAATAGATGGGGAAACAGTGGAAACAGTGTCAGACTTTATTTTTGGGGGCTCCAAAATCACTGCAGATAGTGACTTTAGCCATGAAATTAAAAGACACTTCCTCCTTGGAAGGAAAGTTATGACCAACCTAGATAGCATATTCAAAAGCAGAGACACTACTTTGCCAACAAAGGTCCATCTAGTCAAAGCTGTGGTTTTTCCAGTGGTCATGTATGGATGTGAGAGTTGGACTGTGAAGAAAACTGAGCACTGAAGAATTGATGCTTTTGAACTGTGGTGTTGGAGAAGACTCTTAAGAGTCCCTTGGACTGCAAGGAGATCCAACCAGTCCATTGTAAAGGAGATCAGTCCTGGGTGTTCATTGGAAGGAATGATGCTAAAGCTGAAACTCCAGTACTTTGGCCATGTCATGTGGAGGGTTGACTCATTGGAAAAGACCCTAATGCTGGGAGGGCTTGAGGGCAGGAAGAGAAGGGGACAACAGAGGATGAGATGGCTGGATGGTATCACTGACTCGATGGACGTGTGTCTGAGTGAAAGGATGGTATCACTGACTCGATGGACGTGTATCTGAGTGAACTCCGGGAGTTGGTGATGGATAGGGAGGCCTGGTGTGTTGCAATTCATGGGGTCGCAAAAAGTCGAACACGACTGAGCTACTGAATTGAACTGAACTGATATCATTGTTTGACTTTTGTGATCATTCATATAGTTTTTAAGTACAATGTTCTTTGAATTTGAAATATGTGTGCTTTATAATTTCAGTAAAAACTTTTGTGAAAAAGTGAAAGTGTTAGCCAACCAGTCATGTCGGACTCTTTGTGACCCCATGGACTGTAGCCTGCCAGGCTCCTCTGTCCATGAGATTTTCTAGGCAAGAATGCTGGAGTGGATTGTTGTTTTCTTCTTCAGGGTATCTTCCCAACCCAGAGATCGAGCCCTGGTCCAACACATTACAGGATGTTTTTTTTATTGTCTGAGTATTTCTTATTTTTAATTTAAAAAAATCAAAGACTTTTCTTTTAACATTGAGTAAAATGTACATGGAGAAGGAAAGGTCAACTCACTCCACTGTTCTTGCCTGGGAATATCCATGGACAAAGGAACCTGGATGTGTACTGTCCATAAGGTCACAAAGATTCAGACATGACTGAGCAACTGAACACATGCACACACAAAATGTCCATATAATTTTTCTTTTTATTTGATTTACATGTCACATGACACATTTCTTAGTATTGATGCGTACCTGTATTTCTGGAATAAAATTCCTTAAGCCAGTCATTCTTGGGTTTGGTGTCAATGTATGCTGCTTCATTAAAATAATGTAGGGTATTTCCTTCTTTTGTCATTTTTTAAAACTTTTTGAATGTCATTGGAATGATTTTGTAAATGCAGTGAGCCCTTTGCTTACTGCTAGTATCCTTTAGAATGGTCAGGAGTCCTTCCTACATAATTTCTGCCTACACAGTTAGATTTATTTTTTCACTGACATATATTTGACATACAAAACTGCATTAGTTTCAAATGCACAGCACAGTGACTTGGTGTGTACACACACCGTGCAATGATCACAGCAGTAGATCTAGCAATCATCAGTCATCATACAAAGTTAATAAATAAATATCATTGGCTGTATTCCTCATGCTGTACTTTAATCCCCTTGACCTATTCTTTTTTCTAATTTGTACCTTTGTGCCTTTTGAACCCTTTCACCTATTTTTCCCACCCTCTTCAAACTCTCTTTTTTTGCAGCCACCAGTTTGTACTGTGTAACTGGATTTGTTTTGTCTGTCATTATATTTGTTTTGTTTTTCATATTTCACATGTAATGAAATTGTATACTATTTGTCTTTGATTTACTTCAGTTAATATAATTCCTACAAGTTCCACCCATGTTGTTACAAGAGGCAAGATTTCATTCTTTTTATGGGTGAGTAATATTTCATTGTGTGTGTGTATATATATATACACCATTTCTTTTTCTATTCATCTATCATGGACACTTAATTTGCTTTCATTATCTTTGTTAACATAAATACTGTTACAAGATATGCAAGTGTATCATTTTCAATTAGTGTTTCTGTTTTCTTCAGATAAATACCTAGAAGTGGGATTACTGAATCATAATGGTAGTTTTATTTTTTAATTATTTGAGGAAACTCCATATCACTTTCCATACTGGCTGCATCAATTTACAACACCATCAACAGTGCATGAAGACTCTCTTTTACCCAAATCCTCACCAACACTTGCTATTTCTTATCTTTTTGATAATAACCTTTCCGACAGATGTATAGTGATATTTCATTGTGGTTTTGAGTAAAACTTCCATGATAATTAGTGATATTGAGCATCTTTTCATGTATCCATTAGCTCTCTATATGTCTTCCTTGAAAAAATGTCCATCCAGGTCCTCTGCCCATTTTTTTAATCTTTGTTTCTTTGATGTTGAGTCTTATGAGTTCTTTGTATATTTATAATATTAATCCGGGATCAGATATACTATTTGCAAATACCCTCTCCTAGTAAGTAGGTTATGTTTTCATTTTGTTAGTGACTGTATTCATTATGCAAAAACTTCTTGATTTGATGTAGTGCCATTTCTTTATGTTTGCTTTTGTCATTGTTGCCTGAGGAGATGTGTCCAAAAAACATTGCTAAGACCAATATTGGAGCTTACCGCCTATGTTTTGTTCTAGGAGCTTTGCAGTTTCAGAACTTCACAATTAAGTCTTTAAACCATTTTGACTTAAGATTTGGATGTGGTGTAAGAAAGTAGTCCAGTTTTATTCTTTTGTATGTAGCTGTCCACTTTTTCCAACAATATTTATTAAAGATTCTGTCTTTTCCAAATTGTGTATTCTTGCCTCTTTCATAAAAGATTATTGACCATATATGTGTGTGTTTATTCCTCGACTATTTCTATTCCATTGATGTATGTGTCTGTTTTAGTGCCAGTGCCATACTGTTTTGATTACTCTAACTTTGTAGTCTAGTGTGAAATCAGGACACAGGGTACCTCCAGTTTTATAATTACTTCTGAAGATTTTTTTGGTACTTAGGCTCATTTATGCTTCCATATTCACCTTGCTGTTGCTAAGTCACTTCAGTCGTGTCAGACTCCGTGCGACCCCATAGACGGCAGCCCACCAGGCTCCCCTGTCCCTGGGATTCTCCAGGCAAGAACACTGGAGTGGGTTGCCATTTCCTTCTCCAATGCATGAAAATGAAAAGCAAAGTTGCTCAGTCCTGTCCAACTCTTCGCGACCCCATGGACTGCAGCCTACCAGGCTCCTCTGCCCATGGGATTTTCCAGGCAAGAGTACTGGAGTGGGGTGCCATTGCCTTCTCCATATTCACCTTAGTATTACTTTTTCTTTTGCTCTGAAAAACACGTTGGTATTTCATAGGGATTGTGTTGCATCTGTAGCTTGCTTTAGGTACTATGGTATCTTTAATAGTATTTAATTTCCCAGTCTGTGAATACACTATGTCTTCCCATTTATTTGTGATGTATTCATTTTCTTTCCCCAATAACTTATGTATTATAGTTTTCAGAGTACAGAACTTTCACCTTTTTTGGCTAATTTTATTTGGAAATTGTATTTTTTGAAACAATTGTATATGAGACATTTTAAAAATCTATGACAGCTTTTTTTTTAAGTGCTATAAAGCAGTGCAACATATTTCAATACACTAATTTTATGTCCTGTGTCTTTACAGAATTTATTTATTCTAACAGTTTTCAGGTGGAATATTTAGGGTTTACTATATAAAATTTCATCCGCAAATAATTATAGTTTTACTTCTTCATTTCCAATGAATGCTTTTTAATTTTTTTCTTTCTTTCCTGATTACTCTAGCTAATACTTCCAATAATATTTTAAATATTTGACAAGAGTGGACATCTTTGTCCTCTTCCTGATCTTAGAGGAAAAGCTTTAAGCTTTTCATTATTGAGTATGAGATTATCTGTAGGTTTTTCATATATGATCTTCATTATCTCAGGGTACAAAGTCTGTATACATTTAAGACTAATGTTTCCTTGTTGATATTCTGTCTAGATAATAGATCCATTATTGTAAGTGAGATGTTACGGTTCCTTACTATTATCGTGTTGTGTCAATTTCCCATTTCTATCTTTTAATATATGTTTATGCATTTGGTGCTCCTATGTTAGGTGCATAAATATTTACAAATGTTGTATCCTCTTGTTGACTTGACCCCTTAAGTATGTTGTAATGATCTTCTTTGTCTTTTGTTACAGTCTTTGCTTTAAAGCATATTTTGTCAGATATACATATTTTTGGCTTATCATTCTTTCTTTTTATTTCCAGCTTTCTTTTCATTTCCAATAACAGGGAATATCATTTTTAAGCTTTCACTTTCAGTCTGTTTGTGAATTGAGTCTTGTAGACACCATTTAAATGAGTTATTGCATTTTTATTCAATTAGCCACCCTATGTCTTTTAATTAGAGAATTTAGTCTATTTATATTTAAAATAATTACTGATAGGTATGTATTTTTTGCCATTTTATTGTTTTCTGTGAAGTATTCTGCTGTGCTTTTTCATTCCTTTCTTCTTTTTTACTTTCTTCGCTTGTGTTTTTATTGCTGTCTTTAATGTTGTTTAGATCACTTTCTCATTATTTTTGTATATATATGACAGGATTTTGATGTGTAGTAACCATGAGGTTCATAATAACAACCTATATAGTAACAGTCTATTTTAAGTTAAAAGTTACTTAAGTTCAATAGCGTTCACTTCCCTCCCCTGGATTTTTTTTTTTTTTTTTACTTCTACATCTTTTATTTTATGTAAGTTTGAAATAATTATTGTAGTTACAGTTGATTTTTACTACTTTTGTCTTTTAACCTTTACACTATTAACCTTTAAACTTTTACCTTTATACTGACTTACTAATCCTGCTGGGTAGAGTATTCTTGGGAGGTTTTCTTGTCTGTCTGTCTGTTTATTTTTCTTCTAGCACTTTGAACACATCATGTCACTCCCTTCTTGACTGCAAAGTTTCTGCTGAAAAATCAGCCAATATTCTTATGGGGGCTCCCTTGTATGAAGCCAGTTTACTTTTGCTGCTGTAAGCTTTCTTTATTTTGTGATATTTTAATTGCAATAATTTTAGATCTATTTGGGTTCATCTTGATTGAGACTCCCTTCACATCCTGGACCTGGATGTCACTTTTCTCCCACAGGTTAGGGAAATGTTTGTCCATCATTTCTTCAAGAGTTTTATACCTCTTTTCTTTTGTTTGTGTTTGTCTCTCCGGGGACCCCCATAAAATGGAGGGATGTGTACTTGATATTGTTTCATATGTCCCTTAAGCTACCCTCATTTTTTAAATTTATTTTTCTCTTTGCTGTTATTTTATGTGATTTCCATTACTCTGTCCTTTGGGTCACTGGTCTGTTCTTCCATATCATCTAATCTGCTATTTCTTCCTGCTAGTATATTTTCTAGTTATTCTATTTTAAGATCTGTGAGTTGTTTTTGGTACTTTCTCATATTTTCAGTCTCTTTTGTGAAGTTGTTACTGTGTTTGCTGTTTCTTCTTCTGAGTTCAGTGAGCATCTTTAGGACCATTTGTTTGAACTCTTTATCAAGTAAGATACTGTGTCCATTTCTTTAACAATTTTTTCTGTTTCTTTATTTTGAAAATTATCCACTCTTTCATCATTTTAATTGACTCTCAGTATTTGTGTGTATGTATTATGTGAAACAATATATCTCTTTCTTTCTTAAATGAATGGGTTTGTGTAGGAGTTGAAATTTATGATTTAATCTTGCCCTAGTTCTTCTTGTTCCTCTCTAGGATTGTTTCAGATTAATGGGGTCTGGAAATGCAACCCTCCCTAGGAACTTGAACCTACTGCTCTGTGGATATCCCCTGTGTAGGCTGCATAAGCCTGTTGTCTCTGGAAGAAGGGGGTTGAGAGAGTGACATGGAGCTGATGGGGCTGCTTGAGTAACATGGATGGATGGTGCTGCTTGCTTGCTGCTGTTAGCAGGTTATATTGAGATGTACAGAAATAGTAACTTCCAGCACTGTGAGCAGCAATGTAGAGGCAGTCTGTGAAAACAGCATCCACCAGTGCTTCATCCCCAGGGAAAGACCCAGCAGATTTTGCCCCTTTTTGCAGATGCTTGGGATTGGCAGTGAATCTTTTTCACATTTTGTCCAGGCTCTTTTCAAATGGCTGCTTTTTTACTAGGTCCTGGAGCAAGTGTCTCTGTGTATGATTGTTTGAGACTCAAATCTTTGTTCCCTATAAGCCTATGTTTCTCCTAAATATAAACCTTGTTAATTTTCAAAGCCAGGCATTTCGGATGTTCTTTTCTCTGAAGCACGCCCCCAGATTTGGTGTACTTAGTATGGGGTATAAGCATCTTGCTTCTCAAGGAGAAGCTCCAACTATGCATGAAATTGATAGATATATCATACATGTATATATACTCCTCTCCTTTTTGGGTTACTATGATGCATATGTGTTTCTTGCCAAAAGCATGTCTCTGCCTTTCCTACCCATCTCGTCGTGACTCTTTCAACTTTTGTCGTGGTCAGCTAGGTCTTCAGCTATTTTCTCAGGTTCGTTTCAGAGGAAATTTTTCCCTATCTGGTCATATATTTTTTATATCTTTGTGAGGAGGTGAATTCAGGCTCTTTCTACACCATAATCTTATGTGGTTAGATATTTTGATGATTATCTCAAGTGCCATCTTCATAAAGTTATACTGAGATTGTCAATGGGACATTTTTTGGTGGAGAATCCCTTCACTCCTCAGAGTGGCAGCCAGAAAATGAAGAGTTTGGAATAGGCCTCTTAAAGTTCCTTTCCCCTGCTAACGTATCACTAAAATAATGGTCAGTGTAATGTTTTATGGTGACTAGAAGAAATTTCTATAGGTTCTAAAGTTTCCCCATGCAAACCCTAGGCTAAAATGAATTTTCCTAAGGTTTCCAGTCTTATTTGGGAACCTTATGTATATATTTATACAACTTTTAATTACACTAATAATTTTCTTCTACATGATGTGAGTTAATGTCTGTAAAACAACTAGCACACACCTGACACTGGTAAGCACTCAATAAATGTTGGACAACAGTGTTAGTATATTTGAATCTTACTGAACTCCCTGTAAATAAAATTGAGGAAATGATGACTTATATTTATTAAAAGGACTTGCCTGGATCACAAGGATCACACATTTAGAATATGGCAGTACTAGATTGCCAGCCTAGGGTTTTTTCACTCTGATATCAAAGCTTTTCACACTCATAGATGTTTATAAGTTGAGGGAGAAATTAATAAAGGGAGAAATTCATTAATCTGTAATTGAATTTAAGCATTTTCTTGATGTATGAATGTGGACAACAAATCATTAGTGTTAGCTATTCCTATAAATTTATCTCCAGTAGAAATAAAAATAATACCATATTAAAGATTTAATATACCTTGAGGTATCATTTATGATCACAAGCATTTTCAAATCATGCCAGTTAACAGACTTGCTGATTGAAATTATTATTCAGTTCAGTTCATTTCAGTCGCTCAGTCATGTCTGACTCTTTGCGACGCCATGAACCACAGCATGCCAGGAGTCCCTGTCAATCAAGGAGGAATTTATAAACAAATTAATACATAAATAAAATTCCATTTTTCCATTTTTAACCTAATGTCCAGGGGAGAAAATTAGAAATATCAGAGCAGAGGGTTTCATAAACGTACAATGGCCTAGGATGTGCATTGATCTTAATATGCATTGATCCTGTATCAAGACTTTACATATATTAATTTATTTAATTCTCAAAAGAACCTAAGAGATAGGTGTTATTTTCATTCCCATCTTCAGTTCAGTTCAGTTGCTCAGTCATGTCCAACTCTTTGTGACTCCATGAACCATAGCACACCAGGCCTCCCTATCCATCACCAACTGCCAGAGTCTACACAAACCCATGTCCATTGTGTCAGTGATGCCATCCAGCCATTTCATCCTCTGTTGTCCCCTTCTCCTCCTGCCTTCAATCTTTCCCAGCATCAGGGTCTTTTCAAATGAGTCAGCTCTTCCCATCAGGTGGCCAAAGTATAGGAGTTTCAGCTTCAACATCAGTCCTTCCAAACAAATCCCAGGGCTGATCTCCCTTAGGATGGACTGGTTGGATCTCCTTGCAGTCCAAGGGACTCTCAAGAGTCTTCTCCAGCACCATAGTTCAAAAGCATCAATTCTTCAGCACTCAACTTTCTTTATAGTCCAACTCTCACATCCATACATCACCACTGGAAAAACCATAGCCTTGACTAGACAGACCTTTGTTGGCAAAGTAATGTCTCTGCTTTTCAATATGCTATCTAGGTTGGTCATAACTTTCCTTCCAAGGAGTAAGCGTCTTTTAATTTCATGGCTGCAATCACCATCTGCAATGATTTTGGAGCCCAAAAAATAAAGTCTGACACTGTTTCCACTGTTTCCCCATCTATTTCCCATGAAGTGATGGGACCAGATGCCATGATCTTAGTTTTCTGAATGTTGATCTTTAAGCCAACTTTTTTACTCTCTTCTTTCACTTTCATCAAGAGCTCTTTAGTTCTTCTTCACTTTCTGCCATAAGGGTGGTATCATCTGCATATCTGAGGTTACTGATATTTCTCCTGGCAGTCTTGATTCCAGCTTGTGCTTCTTCCAGTCCAGCGTTTCTTATGATGTACCCTGCATACAAGTTAAATAAGTTGGTTGACAATACACAGCCTTGACGTACTCCTTTTCCTATTTTGAATCAATCTGTTGTTCTATCCAGCTCTAAATGTTGCTTCCTGAACTGCATACAGGTTTCTCAATAGGCAGGTCAGGTGGTCTGGTATTCCCATCTCTTTCAAAATTTTCCACAGTTTTTGTGATCTACACAGTCAAAGGTTTGGCATAGTCAATAAAGCAGAAATAGATGTTTTTCTCTAACTCTTTTGCTTTTCTGATGATCCATCGGATGCTGGCAATTTGATCTCTGGTTCCTCTGCCTTTTCTAAAACCAGCTTGAACATCTGTAAGTTCATGGTTCACATATTACTGAAGCTTGGCTTGGAGTATTTTGAGCATTACTTTACTAGCTTGTGAGATGAGTTCAATTGTGCAGTAGTTTGAGCATTCTTTAACATTGCCTTTCTTTGGAATTGGAATGAAAACTGACTTTTTCTAGTCCTGTGGCCACTGCTGAGTTTTCCAAATTTGCTGACATATTGAGTGCAGCACTTCACAGCATCATCTTTTAGGATTTGAAATACCTCAACTGGAAATCCATCACCTCCACTAACTTTGTTCATAGTGATGCTTCCTAAGGCCCACTTGACTTCACATTCCAGGATCTGGCTCTAGGTGAGTGATCACACCATCATGATTATCTGGGTAGTGAAGATACTTTTTGTATAGTTCTTCTGTGTATTCTTGCTACCTCTTCTTAATATCTTCTGCTTCTGTTAGGTCCATGCCATTTCTGTCCTTTATTGAGCCCATCTTTACATGAAATGTTCCCTTGGTATCTCTAACTTTCTCAAGGAGACCTCTAGTCTTCCTATTCTATTGTTTTCCTCTATTTCTTTGCATTGATCACTCAGGAAGGCTTTCTTAGCTCTCCTTGCTATTCTTTGGAACTCTGCATTGAAATGGGTATATCTTTCCTTTTCTCCTCTGCTTTTGGCTTCTCTTCTTTTCACAGCTATTTGTAAGGCCTCTTCCAACAGCCATTTTGCTTTTTTGCATTTTTTTTTCAATGGGTATGGTCTTGATCCCTGTCTCCTGTACAGTGTCACGAACCTCCGTCCATAGTTCATCAGGCACTCTATCAGATCTAGTCCCTTAAAACTATTTCTCAATTCCACTGTATAGTCATAAGGGATTTGATTTAGGTCATACCTGGATGGTCTAGCGATTTTCCCTACTTTCTTCTATTTAAGTCTAAATTTGGCAATAAGGAGTTCATTATCTGAGCCACAGTCACTCCTGGTCTTGTTTTTGCTGACTGTATAGGGCTCTCTATCTTTGGGTGCAAATGAATGAATGAAATGAATGAATGAAAACTCAATGAAACTAAGCCATGCTGTGTCGGGCCACCCAAGATGGAGGGGTCATGGTGGAGAGGTCTGACAGAATGTGGTGCACTGGAGAAGGAAATGGCAAACCACTTCGGTATTCTTGCCTTGAGAACCCCATGAACAGTATGAAAAGGCAAAAAGATAGGACAATGAAAGATGAACTCCCCAGGTTGGTAGATGCCCAATATGCTACTGGAGATCAGTGGAGAAGTAACTCCAGAAAGAATGAAAGGATGGAGCCAAAGCAAAACAACACCCAGTTGTGGATGTGACTGGTGACAGAAGCAAGGTCCCATGCTGTAAAGAGCAATATTGCATAGGAACCTGGAATGTTAGGTCCATGAATCAAGGCAAATTGGAAGTGGTCAAACAGGAGATGGCAAGAGTGAACGTTGATATTCTAGCAATCAGTGAACTAAGATGGACTGAAATGGGTGAATTTAACTCAGATGACCATTATATCTAAGACTACATCTACTACTACATCCTACTACGACTACATCCTGCCCCACTACTACTGTGGGCAGGAATCCCTGAGAAGAAATAGAGTAGCCATCATAGTCAACAAAAGAGTCGGAAATGCAGTACTTGGATGCAATCTCAAAAACTAGAGGATGATCTCTGTTTGTTTCCAAGGCAAACCATTCAGTGTCACAGTAATCCAAGTCTATGCCCCGACTAGTAATGCTGAAGAAGCTGAAGTTGAACGATTCTATAGTGGATGGCAGGAGAAGGCAATGGCACCCCACTCCAGTACTCTTGCCTGGAAAATCCCATGGACAGAGGAGCCTGGTAGGCTGCAGTCCATGGGGTCGCTAAGAATTGGACACAACTGAGTGACTTCACTTTCACTTTTCACTTTCATGCATTGGAGGAGGAAATGGCAACCCACTCCAGTGTTCTTGCCTGGAGAATCCCAGGGATGGCGGGGCCTGGTGGGCTGCTGTCTATGGGGTTGCACAGAGTCGGACATGACTGAAGCGACTTAGCAGCAGCAGCAGTATGGTGGATGGCATCACTGACTTGATGGACATGAGTCTGAGTGAACTCTGGGAGTTGGTAATGGACAGGGAGGCCTGGCGTGCTGCGATTCATGGGGTCGCAAAGAGTCGGACATGACTGAGCAACTGATCTGATCTGATGGTGACCTACAAGACTTTTACAACTAACACCCAAAAAAGATGTCCTTTTCATTATAGGGTGTTGGAACGCAAAAGTAGGAAGTCAATAAATACCTGGAGTAACAGGCATATTTGGCCTTGGAGTACAGAATGAAGCAGGGCAAAGGCTAATAGAGTTTTGCCAAGAGAACCCACTGGTCATAGCAAACACCCTCTTCCAATGAGAAGACTCTACACCTGAACTTATTATTAAAACATTAATAAATATTTATAATTTTATTCCAATATAATTTGTTCTCTGCATTCCTATGTATTTATCTTATGTACTTAAAATTTTATTTTGAGAAAGAAGTCCATGGACTTTACCAGACAGTCAGAGAGGCTAATAGTACAAAAACAGTAAACAGCACCTAATAAATTGGTCTGTGTTTATATGACCCTCTTATCCTATTCTGCATTTTTAACTTCATTTCACAAGGGATGTATTATGGGATGAATGTTCCCAACATCTCATTCAAAGGAAATTTGAGGCATCCACACCTGATGGTAACTGGCACTGAATTCAGCAGATTTTGCAGCTGGCACAATAACCAGATGGATTTTAATTGCCCGGTGAAGGTATAATTTTCCCCAAGAAATCCCACACATGCCAGTGTAGTCCTGTGAGCTAGTCACAGGCCTCTTCCTTTGCCAACCTTTCCAGCCTCCTGCAAATACTGCTTTTTAAAGGGATCCTGTGACAGCATCAAGAGAAATTTAGTAAATGTCTGCTCGATTGGGGTAGAAGTGAAATAAATAGCCAGCGCTCTAGGGAAAAGTCACAGACAATGCTCTCCTGCTGCTCAGTGTGCTTATCAGTACACAAACAGCCCTTCTGCAAAATGCATTGTGCTAAATCTAATCTGACGCATCCCCCTGGGGAGATGGGGAAAAAGGCAAGATCATCAGAGGGTTGATGGATTGGGATACATTCCATCTTCCTTCAGAATGCCCACATTTCCCTTCAGCATAGCCCTGGTATTCCTTACGTTCCTTGCACTTGGGTGACTTTTTATATCCTGACAATAAAAACCTTGCTTTTCAACTTCTTTAAACTTCAGGATATGTGAAGAGTACTGCTACATAGAAAACATTTCTAAACATTGAATCACATCATTATCAAATGGAAAGAGACCAATCTTTTTCATCATCGAAGCTTAATCTTCTTGACCACTCATTATTTCCATGTTGCCTCTTAAGAAACTGAGTCTCAGAATGGTTAAATAATTTGATCAAGGCCACACAGCTATTAAGAAATAGAGTTAGGCTTTCAACTCAGTTATTCATTTCTAAATTTTCAGCTTTCCATTATCTGCCTCTAAAGATTATACCTACAGGAGATTTTCAGCAAGAGGAAACATATATTTTAGGTGAAATCTTGGGATGTTTCTTGAAGCAGACCTTAAGAAGAGTAGTTAGAGTAACATTAGTATTAATATAAGTAAAGAAAGTAGGATTTTAAAAAGAGAATATTCTTAGAAGCATTTCTCAGTAATCACAATACAAAGTTTCCCATTTCAAAGTATTCTACTTTGCTTTTAAGTTTCTGTTCATACCTCAATCAAATTAAATTGGTTTTTCCACATAGCAATTTGGAGAAATATCAGGCCCATTGGGATCAAGTGAAAAACAGATGTGATATAATATGCATTTTTCATGTGCCCCCAAGGGTTGTGACATTTCCAATTTTTTGACACTCTAGGGTAAGGAAAATACATCTCTTAGCATGAAACTGAAGCTCTCAGTCCTCCAGTTTGGTTGCTAGAGTGAACTTACTTAGGTAGATGGAGAACTTCAGTGAATATCTTGTGTGAAAATTTGCAAAACTTGAACCTTTTTATATAATTGATCATTTACGACAGCCAGTTACTTTCCTGCTTGGGGAACAGCTGGGCTTTTCAAAATGCTGCAACATTAACTCACTCACTTACCCATACCTACCAGTATAAACAATATTATGCTGTCAGAGAGTCTGGCGTAACAAATCCTATTTCAGATTTTCCTCAGATATAGGTATTGATAAAATATAATGGCACTAAGATATCCAGATCACCTCTCCCACAGGCCTGGTTTAAGTTTAATTTAGTCATTCATTTAAAATAAAATTATTAAGTGACCCCTGAATATGGTAACTAGATATTTTGAAGGGCTTAGAGAGCTTTTGATAAAACTTTAATGAAATCTACTGATCATTCAGTTTTGTTTTTGCTGGGCTGTGTTTTGTTTGCTTGTTTGTTAGCTTATTTTAACCAAGTAGTAAACAATAAACATACTCACCCTATACTGACTTCTTGTCCTTTGGGAACTTCCTGTAGTTTAGATACTAATTAACACTGAGATGCAGCTGTAAGTAAAGAATGAAGAACAGGTTATTTAAACAATTATATATATTCGTTCAGTACTTACACTGATGATAATGGAAGTAATAATTGCTTTTTATAACTAATGGTGTCCTTGGTTCCTGTTAGGAAGTGTATTCTTCTTCCCCCGCCAAATGCCAGAATAGCCATATAATCTATTATCCACTCATGATAAACCATCTATGAGTGGCACAGTGATTGATCCAAGAGGAGTTTAAGGAAATATCATTCAGGTTCACCTTTAGGCTGGAGAAGAAAATGGCAAACCACTCCAGTATTCTTGCTTGGAGAATTCCATGGACGGAGGAGCCTGGAAGGCTACAGTCCTGCCATCGTAGTCTTACATGCGGTGACAAAGAGTTGGACATGACTGAGTGAATATCACTCGTTCACTCACTCACCTTTAGGCAGATAATTAAATGACTCAGTGACAAAACGGAGTGTACACTTGTGTAATTATTTGAAGGCGACCTTGGGAAGGAGCCAAGCTGTCAGGTGGGAAATGAAGGACTCATTTTTTTTCCCCCCTAGATAAGAAATGTGGACAGAGATTGTCCTTTGACTGCATCTGAGCATCTGAACCTACCTTGAGAGAAAACTAACTGCCCCATGGATTCAGTACATTGTAATAGCAAGCCTGTGCTTCTCAACTATCTTATTGAGCTCTCTGGTAATTGTCAAAATTGACCATTTTATTTTTAAAAAGTCACACAAAAAATAAAATGTCTAAAATTGAATCCTTTCTACTTATCACTCTATCTGTGCCAGGTAAGGTGAAAGGTTGGTACTTAATATAAATTACCTAATTTAATTCTCATAATAATGCCATCAAAGAGCTATCAATTTGATTTCCATATTATGAATGAATAAACTAATGTTTTTTGAAGTTATGTGACTTGTTCAAACATATTAACTTTAACTCCAAAGTCTTGGTGGTCCTTATATCAATATTAGGGTTTTGTAGGCAGGGTTAATATTCTTGCCTGGATAATCCCATGAACAGAGGAGCCTGGCGGGCTATAGTCCATAGGGTTGCAAAGAGTCAGACACAAATGAAGCAACTTGGCATACATGCACATGGAGGATGATTTCATGCGCGATGATGAGGAGGACTACGACGTGGTGAGGCGCAGGGAACAGAACTGTGGGGCTGGAGGTGGTTTCTGGCTTTAGGAGCCGGGGCAGGGGCGGCCGCGGCCTCTCTCCGTAGAACATGTGCTCCTTCCAGCCTCTCCTGAGGCAGTGACAGGACGAGTTTACCTCCTCCCTCTTCTCGCACTGGGTCCCTGTTTCTCTAATCTTAATATGACCCTTTTATTGAGGAGATGTCTCCTAAACTTAGGAAACATTTCCTGCTGAATTGTATTTGCTTAGCCTGTCAGCCTCTCTGACAGTCACAAGTTCTCTTGAATCTCTGCACCCCAGTCTCCCAGCAGCTTTAACCACTCCTGATTGTCTCATTTCAGATATAGTTACAGGTTGACTCCTCAAGTCCCAACTCCACATCTGGCAAATGTCCCATCTCTGTTTCAAGGGATAACTTGAAATCCAAATACTTAAAAGAATTTAAAAGGGTCTTCTTTGCCCTTCATTTAGAACAAGAGTTAGGAAACATTTTCTTTAAAGGGCTAAATAGTAAATATTTTAAGATTTGTCTGTGTGTTTTTCCTTCATTTGTTGTTGTTCTTTTTGTCTTTACAATCCTTATAAAACTGTATAAATCTTTTCTAACATCATACGTCATATAAAATTGAGTCATGGTTTGACAAATGCTGGTCTAGAACTTAATATTCTCAAATGCATCTACATGTATCTGTATAAGTACTTTTAGTTGTTTATCTACTTTAGCCCAAAATAAAGCTACAAGTTTTACTTCAAGGTCAAATTTATTGAAACAGTTCAAACAGGTCTAACAATCATAAAGACAATAACAAAATTGCACTCATAGTAATCATCATCTCTTAGTAGATTATAAAGGAGATTTAAGCCATAACCGCATATGTCTCCTCTTCCTTAAACCTCTTGCATTCGGCAAGCATCATTTGTTGCCTCACCTGACATCTCCCTATCCTCACCCTCCACTACCAAAAGTCTCTCTGCCAAAAGACATCTCAGAGCGTCTGCTATCTCTCTCTAGGTTCTTAAAGATTAGCATAATTATGTCCCCTTAAGAGTCATTTTCACCTCTGTTTCTGTGTCTGTCCTTCCAAACCTATTGTGTAAAAGCATATCACCAAGTTCCCCAAGAACCTGGCAGAAAGAGAAAAGTTCTTCTTAGGCTAGTAGGAAAGGCTCAAGGAGAGACCACAGTGTGCCTGGTAAGGCTAAAGGGAATGGGGTAGGGGACATGGGAATGTGGTAAAAACATGACTCTTGGATCTTAGTTTGCCACAAAAGCAATTATAAAATATTTCTCTATATCTATTTCTCTATATCTATATACCTGTATATAGGTATATGGGTTTCCCAGGTAGCACTACTGATAAAGAACCTGCTTGCCAATGCAGGAGACACAGGAGACCTAAGAGATGTGGGTTCGATCCCTGGGTTGGGAAGATCCCCTGGAGGAGGGCATAGCAACCCACTTCAGTATTCTTGCCTGGAGAATCCCATGGATGGGGGAGTCTGGTGGGCTACAGGCCACAGAGTTTCAAAGAGTTGAACATGACTGAAATGACCTTGTATGCATACATACATATACTTCTTTAACAATGGACACCATACAATATAAAAGAAACAAAAACCTAGACGAAATATTGTCCAGATAAAGCTCTTAGAGGAGATGGTACAGTGGGGTGAACTGAGAGATGGAAGAGATCTAGATTCAAGTTTTGGCTCATCCACTGAACAGGCAGTTCAGCTTGAGTAAATTGTACTCTTCCCTGGGTGAACTTCACTTGCCCCATCTGTAAAACAATTATGTTGGATTAGATTAATTTTTAGTTCCTCCACAGTCTTGTTATTGTATCAAAAACAAAAAGAAATGCCTTATTTCCTTGTCACTTAGAATATGGGAATCCTACTTAAAATAGTCTTAACTTTATCAGCAAGAGTACAACAGCAAGTTGTTGCTGCAATTCTATATACACATGCACTATTTTGTTTCATTTGCTAAAAAAATTTACAATTGTTAATGGAACAACTTGTGATAGGAAATGAAGAATTTTCTATTACTGAAACTATTCAAGGCAAGTCTAGACATGGCTATAATAGAGTCTGTAGAATGATGTGAATTCACCTCTGAGAGCTCCATGTGGGATGATTCAGACATTCCAAGGCATGTCCGCCTGTCTGTCTCATATCTAAGAGCACACTGCAGTCTTCAGATGCTGATAATCTCTTCTTAGGTAGTTTGACCTGGAGATGGAATTGATTTCCTTTGCTATTTGGCTTTTGAAATCCTGGTCTAAAAAAAAAAAAAAAAACTAATTAGATTGGTTTTTAAAAAATGAGACTGAATTCTCTTTATGGTGGATACCATATCCATTTATTTAGTAGGATTATTAACCTGTTTGTTCATTTAACAAATATATCTTGGTTTTTTTCTCTGTCTTACAGTAACTAGATGAATAAAACAGTCACTACCCTATCATGCCAAGAAAGGTAGGGCTTTTACCTGTCTAGTTATTCTACCTCCCTCTTACAATAACTGGTATATAGCAGTACTCAGAACAATCTTTCAGTTGTGTTTGCCTTAAAGAATTATAATATGGAAAAATTAGACTAATAATTACAAATAATTCTAATGCCATGAGTTATTGTGAGATATGGGCAAGGAGATGATTGCATTCAAGAAATATAAGTAGTTCAGAGAAAGAGATGGCTAATTCAGCCTAAAAAGAGGGAAGTAAATAAAACTTAAAAGATGAAGGAATGATTAGCAAAGGACTTTGAAAAATCAATACATGTTTTTTATGATGAACAAGCAGAGATTATTCTACACATCTGAAGGAGCAGTAAGGATGGTTATCTGGTTGACTGATGAGAGGATTTGGCAGAGCATGAGCTTGGGAGTGTAGGAAGAGAGTAGTGTAAGAGGCAGGTGGTACAAACAGGTAAGTGCCAGGTCTTAGGCTAATAGGCAGAATAGGAGGGGAAAGTCATGATCAAATATTCTGCTAAAAGGATCCCATTGGCTATAGAGTGAGAGATGGGATGGTGCTAGAGCAGTAAGATCCAGGTAAGTGAGCTAGGATGGTACTGAAATAGCACAAATAAGATATGATAAGGTCTTGAATTAAGACAGCAGAAGGAGTAATAGAGACAGGAGAGAGAAGTGAAATACTTAGAAATACACAATTTCTGTATTTCTAGAATTATTTGATAGGTTATATACAGATGTGAAGAAAACTGCATACTCCTATCTTGATGAATTAATTAAAAATTTCACCCTCAAATTTTCTGTATGGGATTTTGGTGACTACTTCCTGGGGGGTTTGGGGATCATGGAATGTGCTGTAAGTACCTGGTTCTCTTAGTACTAGGGGACCATGAGAGGTTTGAGAGCACAGAGCATTGGGATCAGAACTGTATTTTCAAAAGAGAAATTAATAGTAGCATTAGGATCGGGTAGGGGAATGGGGTTCAAGTTAGTCTCATCAAGTCTATCTCCACTAAGTTAGACCAGGTTAATGGAAACCCATAAATATTTAATGCAAGGTAAAATTCAAGTGTATGCTATCTAATCACTTATTCAGCCATGACATATTTAAAGAATCTTTAGCCTAAAAATAGGAAGCCCCAGGGCTCACTCTGCAGGAAAATTTCCTTCTCTTCCATATATACACTAAAATTTCAGGAATGCTAGTATGGGGAGGACTGCTTTCTGCAGATTTATACAGGATTGATGCAAGAAGAGAAGAAGTTAATTTAAAACTTAAGGTAAAGGATATGCTACTGTGTAAATAAGGAAAAAAGGAACAAAAAGAGGCAGAAACAGATTTGAAGCTGTCTGCTAAATGTAGAGGGGGTTAAGGATAGTTCCTTCTCTGGGGTGATAAACAAGAAAAAGCAAATGAGGAAAACTTATTATGCCAATTATGATTGCATTCATTCAGCTCAGTGATATGCATTTAAACATAGAGGAGTTAAAAGATAATTTTCTAACATATAAAGTATTGCACTCAGAAAGTAATAAAATTTAAAATCTTTCAGAAAAGTTAAAGAAAACTTTGAGGGGCTGATTGCTAATACTGTCTGTAAAACATTGACATCTATTCTAGGATCCTATATTCTTTGTCAATTACACAGTTGCACCAGACAGTCCAGAGAAATTTATTTATAATAAAAATATATTGCAATTCCTTTGATACTGAACTAATTTTTCACCATCTGTGAGTTTCATAGGTTTACACTTGATGAATTTGTTATCAGAAGTAGAAGGGTTGCAAAATGAAACATAATTGAAATTCAAATGATGAGTCTTTGGACTGCCTATATACTTTGGAATCAAAAACTCTTATTAAACATTAAAAAGAAAAGAAAGTTAGTAGAAATGTCTATTTTGGAGTTTTTTTTAATAAAATAATACCTCGGAGAGTTACCTAGATAAAGAATAAATGGTGCAAGGATGATGGTCACAATGTTTTGAAAATATTAATTAAATTCAGTGAACAAAAGAAATGCAGTAATAAATTAACAACCACACTACAAATATTGAACCCCAAATAAATCTGAACATACAGCATTAGAACTATTATTCATAATTGAAAATAGGAGCATTTGTAAATATATACCAAGTGTTTAATTAGTATTAAGTTCACTTTAGTTCAGTTGCTCAGTTGTGGCTGATTCCTTGAGACCCTATGGACTGCAGCACACCAGGCTTCCCTGTTCATCACCAGTTCCCAGAGCTTGCTCAAACTCATGTCCATTGGGTCAGTGATGCTATCCAACCATCTCATCCTCTGTTGTCCCCTTCTCCTCCTGCCTTCAATCTTTCCCGGAGTCAGGATCTTTTCCAATGAGTCTGCTCTTTGTATCAAGTGGCCAAAGTTTTGGAGCTTCAGCATCAGTGTTTCCGATAAATACTCAGGGCTGATTTCATTTAGGATTGATTGGATCTCCTTGCAGTACAAGGGACTCTCAAGAGTCTTCTCCAACATTGGAGTTCAAAAGCATCAATCTTTTGGGGCTCAGCTTTCTTTATTGTTCTATCATACATGGGACCATAACTCTCACATCCATACATGACTACTGGAAAAAAACATAGCTTTGACTAGATGGACCTTTGTTGGCAAAGTAATGTCTCTGCTTTTTAATATGCTGTCTAGGTTGGTCATAGCTTTTCTTCCAAGGAGCAAGTATCTTTTAATTTCATGGCTGCAGTCACCATTTGCAGTGATTTTGGAGCCCAAGAAAATAAATAAAGTCTGTCACTATTTCCATTGTTTCCCCATCTATTTGCCATGAAGTGATGAGACTTGATGCCACAATCTTCTTTTTTTGAATGTTAAGTTTTAAGCAAGCTTTTTCACTCTCCTCTTTCACTTTCATCAAGAGGCTCTTTAGTTGCTCTTCTCTTTCTGCCATAAGGGTGGTGTCATCTGCATATCTGAGGTTATTGATATTTATCCTGGCAATCTTGATTCCAGCTTGGGCTTCATCCACCACAGCATTTTGTATGATGTACTCTGCATATAAGTTAAATGAGTAGGGTGACGATATACAGCCTTGATGTACTTCATTCCCAATTTGGAACCAGTCCGTTATTCCATGTCCGGTTCTAACTGTTGCTTCCTGACCTGCATACGGCTTTCTCAGGAGGCAGGGGAGGTGGACTGATATTCTCATCTCCTGAAGAAGTTTCCACAGTTTTTTGTGATCCACACAGTCAAAGGGGCATCCCTGGTGGCTCAGCTGTTAAAGAATCCACCTACAATGCAGGAGGCCTGGGTTCGATCCCGGAGTTGGGAAAATCCCCTGGAGAATAAAATGGCTACCCATTCCAGTATTCTGCCCTGGAGAATTCCATGGACTGTATAGTCCATGGGGTCACAAAGAGTCAGAAATGACCGAGTGACTTTCACTACTACACAGTCAAAGGCTTTGGTGTAGTCAAAGCGGAAGTAGATGTTTTTCTGGAACTATCTTGCTTTTTCTAGTATTAAGATAGTCTATCATTTTTAAAGGTAAGTTTGTAACTGATGAGAAGGGAGTTATGGAGAATATTTAACACTGCTAAATTTAAAGCATTTCTTCTAAAAATTCTTCTCTTATTAAATAAAAAGAAGATTCTAATTCCTATAGGTCAAAAATGTGTCACCCCTCCACACTCTTTTAGTACAAGTCTCTTCAATTCATGGGTCTTATCATCTCAGATGTAATCAATCTCCCTTATATCTTCTAGTAAATTATAAAACACAGTGTTATATGGTAAATACTAATCCAGTATCCTCCAGAAGCACAAAAATATAATTTTATTTTCATCTTGGGATATGAAAAGAGTGGGTTATCCAAGAGCAATTTTTTAACACACACACAAATCCCACTTCCTCAGCTAGAAACATCTTTTAAAACCATTACATTAAGACATTTAGAATATTTTAAATTTACGTATTTATTTTCTAATTGTTTCAACAACAATTTGCTATATATATCAGATTTTTTTTTAAACTATACAAAGAATAACAATTGCACTCCTCTGATTTAAACAGTAAATCCTATGACTATTATTGCTGCTGTTACTACAGCTACCATTTATAAATCTTTTTTATCATTATATTATTTGATTTTCCCAACAGTCTTATATATTGTTGAAATAGATAGGTATCTGTTAAATCAGCAAAACGAAAATGAAAGAAACATTTTGTGTATGTCTTAGCATGGGTTCTAGATTAAAAAAAAAAAAAAAATTACCTCCCATGAGAAACTGACCTAATTCAGATTTAGGGTTCAAATTTACACTACTTCTGAAACCCCCAAATTATAATCTGACTAAATCAAATAAGAGTTGTCCATACTGGAAGCATAGGGGGCAATTGACAAATAAAATTTACCCAGAGGGAAATAATTTTCTTATTATTTCTACAGATATTTTTTACAAATGAAATACAGATGTCAATAGAAACTCATGATATCAATCACAGAACACACATGGAAATTAAAAAAAAAGCAAAAGTCAGCATAAACAATAAACAGAAGAAAAGATCACCATATTTAATGAATGGGTAAAATAACAGAATACCAACTGCTAACATAAGAATTAGAAAATATAGAAAATGAAAGTGGCTCAGTTGTATCTGACTCTTTGACACCCCATGGATTATACAGTTTATGGAATTCTCCAGGCCAGAATACTAGAGTGAGTATCCTTTCCCTTCTCCAGGGGATCTTCCCAACCCAGAGATTGAACCCAGGTCTCCTGCATTGGAAGCGCCTTCTTTACCAGCTGAGCCACAAGGGAGCCCCAGAATATACAGAAGATAGGTTGAAAAGAATTACACAGAGTGCAACACACGAGCAAACGTATAGACACTAAGAAAGACTGGTTAAGAGACATGGATGACGAGACAAAGGTCTACCGTGTATGTTGTTGTAGTTCCGGAAGTCAAGAATAGAGGGAATGGGGAGAGGCAATAACTAAGGTGATAATGGTGGATTAACTGTCATTATCAATTAGAGACATGAATTCTGACTTCTCAGAAATCCAACATGTCACAATCAGAATAAAAATAAATGTATAATAGGCAGATCATAGAAAAACTACAATAAATATAAATGGGATATCTGGAAAGGATTCAGGAGAAAAGTCAGACGACTTAGGATAAAATAATAGTGTTAAATTTGACCTCTCACTTCTTGCTAAAACAACAACAAAAAAATGGTATCCCTAAAGTGCCCCGAGAAAATATGTTCACAAACTATTATTCAACAATAAGAGTAAAATCAAAATAATTTTTGACAAGCAAAACAGAATATTTCCTACCTATAGCACTTCAATACATGTGTTTTTAAAGGAAGCATTATAAAATGTGATTTAATGAATGAATTCTAGGTAAATAATCCCAGGAAATGATACAAAGTGCAGGTAGAAAATATGAGCAAAGAAACTAGATAAGCAAGTTAATAGAAATGAAGTAATTATATAAACCTAATACAAATATTTCACTGGATGACAACTAAAAGAACAAACATTCAGGAGATGAAGAGTATCTGAAATGGGGGATGTAGTAATAATTAGACTGATGTATTGTAACATCCTTCAGTGTTTCCAGGGGATGGCAGCTACGTAATTTTAAGCTCAAAAATGGATATTAAAACATATATCAGTTAACCTCAAAGAGAATAGGAATAAAATGTATTGTTTCCCAACTAAAAGAGAGAAATGACATTTTATAAACAGAATAAAAGAAAGCAACAAAGAAAGGAAACACAGAGAAATAAGAATTAATAAAAAGCAAAATACAATGTGGGAAACATAATTCTGTATACACTGATGAAGAAAAGTGAGAACATGAAGCATCTTGTGTGCTTAGCTCAAGAGTTTCGAAAGCTTTCCACGGAAAGTAGGGAGGTAGCGAGCCCTGTAATTGTATCTCTGTCTCCCTATATGACCATCAGGTATTTTATAGACAGTGCTTTCCAGTGCCTCTGTGTATCAACACGGACACCCTGTGCTGACGCGCCTCTGTGCTGCTTGTGTGCTAAGTCAGTTCAGTCCTGTTCAAATATCACTGACTCTGCGGACTAGCCTGCCAGGCTCCTCTGTCCATGGGATCTCCAGGCAAGAATATTGGGAGCAATTCTTGTATCGTGGGTTGCCGTGTCCTCCTCCAGAGGATCTTTCCTACCCAGAGATTGAACTTGCATCTCTTGGGTCTCCTGCACTGGCAGGTGGGTTCTTTACCATTAGTGTCACCTGCCTCAGTGATACTCAGTTCAGTTCAGTCGCTCAGCCGTGTCCAACTCTTTGCAACCCCATGAATCGCAGCACGCCAGGCCTCCCTGTCCATCACCAACTCCTGGAATTCACCCAGATTCACGTCCGTCGAGTCAGTGATGCCATCCAGCCATCTCATCCTCTTGCGTCCCCTTCTCCTCCTGCCCCCAATCCCTCCCAGCATCAGAGTCTTTTCCAATGAGTCAACTCTTCGCATGAGGTGGCCACAGTACTGGAGTTTCAGCTTTAGCATCATTCCTTCCAAAGAAATCCCAGGGCTGATCTCCTTCAGAATGGACTGGTTGGATCTCCCTGCAGTCCAAGAGACTCTCAAGAGTCTTCTACACCACAGTTCAAAAGCATCAAATTAAATGGGTCTTTGCATGATCAAGATGATTAAATCACACCGACAGCTTCTTGAAGGCAAGTGCAATCTTCTTGTCCTTAGTTTTGAAACTGCCATGTGACTAGTAGGTATTAGCAAAAGTATGATCTCATCTCTTTTCTAAAATTGTTTACATTTTATCCTAGTGAGTTAATAAGAGTTTTTAATGAACTTGTACCAAGATTTTATGACCAACAATTATAGATGTCCTACTAAAAATGAGAGTAATGCAATATGAGTAAATAAATTTAACCTTTATTGAGTGTTTGCTATATTTAAGGCACTATATTAGACATACAGCATCTTTGTGAATCCCCACATCTGTTTCATATGTAACATATACTTATTAATTCCATTGTATGGCTGAGGGGCTACAGACCTCGGGAGGCTGATTGCCTTCTTATGGTTATACCTAAGCAGTGGCTAAGTAGAAACTGAAACGTGAGCATTTTGACTTCAGAGTTTATCCCTTATTCCATCCTATTTCTTAGGCCTATCCTTCAAGTTCAGTGAAAGTCCATTTGGCTGTTTTTATGTTGATGAATAAAAGAACATTCAGACAATCAAAGAGAAATGACATTTTATTTGCATAGTCGATGAGAACAGCACCAACAAAAATCTAAGATGTTTGTTTAAAATGCACATATTCTGTTGTTTACTTTAGATAGATTCTTGATTGTCATTAAAAGACTGTTCCCTTTTTTTTCAGTCCTCCGTTCTCTTTGAATCTGACTTTTCCTAGGAGATAAAAATGACTTTAAAAAGAAGCTCACTATGAAAGATCAAAAGTGGCATTTAATCATTTAATCAGCAGTTATTTATTAGCAACCTCTTTTGTATGTATAATTATATAGGCTCTGGAGAAAGGAATGATAAAGTTTCTCTCCTGAAGGGTTGTATTGATTAGTAGAGAAGTTAGAAGAAAGCAAGCAAGTATACGGCCTGGCGTATAGTCAGCATTTAGTAAAATTTGCTAGATGAATGAGGAAAAAAGTGTTAGGGGGTGTTATTGGTATTAGGGCTGTTTTATCAAAGTACCATGAGCTGGGTAACTTAAAATAATAGACATTTATTTTCTCCAGTCCTGGAGTCTAGAATCTTGAAATCAAGGTATAGGCAAGGCCATGCTCCTCCTGAAGACTCAAGTGGGGTATCCTTTCTTGCCTCATTCTAGCTTCCTATAGTTGCCAGTGGTCCTTGGTGTTCATTGGAATTTAGATACAGCACTTCTACCTCTTCTGTTATCATAGAGCCAGCTTTCTGCATCTGTCAGGGTCCAATTTCTCATTCTATGTGGATGCTAGTCATTGGATTAAGGCCCTATCTAATCCTTACAGCTTCATCTTAACTTCATTACATCTGCAAAGATGCTGTTTCCGAATGAGGTCACATTCACAGATGCCAGGCATTAGGGCTTGTACATATTTTTTGAGATGGGGTAAGGGGCACGATTCGAGCTATAACAGGGAGTGATGACAAATTGGGATAGAGGACAAGAGCTCACAGTATATTTATGTGTCTGTGTGTGCGTGTGTGTGTGTGTGTAGGGGAGGGTGAGGATGACTTCCTAGAAAAGATGAAGCTTCAATGGCATTGGAAAAATAAAGTTGTCCTAGGGCATGGTAGGAGATGAGGCAGGCATTGAGAGAGAAGTACTTAAGAAGCTGTAAGTATCTAATAACATAACTGTGGATCCTGAGCCTCAGTCCAAGAAGTCATCACTGTATGAAAAGAAGTAAACGATATTTTGTTTTTATTCCTTATTATTTCAGCTGACTTCTTTATCATATACATATTAAAATATCAAATATATATATATATATATATATATATATATATATCAGGACTAGCAATCTGTATGTAAGATGTATGGTAATGCTTTGGTATCAACTTTCAAAAACCTCCTGTCCCAGTGAGAAACCTTTTGTACTATCTCAAGTTCTGATTCTCATAAATGGGGATGCCTGTACCTTGCTAATAAGGAAGAAGCTTTCCTTGTTGAAAGTATCAACTTGATTTCCACATTCACTGTTATTGATAACTGTGCTAACCTAAAATGATTTGTCTTTTGTTGGTTTTAATTGATAAAACCCTAGAAATGAGTCAAAAGTACAAAAATTATAAGATAAAGTTCAAAGTACTGCAGCATCACCAGAGCAGTTAAGCTCTTAATATAGGTCATAATTATTGTAATTTTCCCTCAAGCTGAGTTGGTAAAGAAGCCTCCTGCAATACAGGATATCCCAGTTCAATTCCTGGGTCAGGAAGATCCACTGGAGAAGGGAGAGGCTACTCACTCCAGTGTTCTTGAGCTTCCCTTGTGGCTCAGCTGGTAAAGAATCTGCCTGCAACACGGGAGACCTGGGTTTGATACCTGGGTTGGGAAGATCCCCTGGAGAAGGGAAAGGCTATCCACTCAGGTATTCTGGCCTGGAGAATTCCATGGACAGTATAGTCCAAGAGGTAACAAAGAGTTTGATGCAACTTTCACTCACTCACTCCAGTGTAATTTTGAGCCTCAGTATATTACTTTCAAACATCTTTGATGTGAATGGTCATGTCATGGATTAATAAAAGAGATTATAATTATTGCTCTAAAATCTGCACTTTAAAATATATCTGTCCAACAACATGGATTTGGAATTGGTCAAATAAATTAAGAATAAAACTATATTATGGTTCTCTATTTGGAGAAGGAAATGGCAACCCACTCCAGTGTTCTTGCCTGGAGAATCCCAGGGATGGGGGAGCCTGGTGGGCTGCCATCTGTGGGGTCGCACAGAGTCGGACACGACTGAAGCAACTTAGCAGCAGCAGCAACACTGTCCTCTAAAATGCAAAAAAGGCAAAATGGCTGACTGGGGCGGCCTTACAAATAGCTGTGAAAAGAAGAGAAGCAAAAAGCAAAGGAGAAAAGGAAAGAGATAAACATCTGAATGCAGAGTTCCAAAGCATAGCAAGAAGAGATAAGAAAGCCTTCTTCAGAGATCAATGCAAAGAAATAGAAGAAAACAACAGAATGGGAAAGACTAGGGATCTCTTCAAGAAAATCAGAGATACCAAAGGAATATTTCATGCAAAGATGGGCTCAATATAGGACAGAAATGGTATGGACCTAACAGAAGCAGAAGATATTAAGAACAGATGACAAGAATACACAGAAGAACTGTACAAAAAAGAGCTTCACAACCCAGATAATCACGATGGTGTGATCAATGGCCTAGAGCCAGACATCCTGGAATGTGAAGTCAAATGGGCCTTAGAAAGCATCACTACGAACAAAGCTAGTGGAGGTGATGGAATTCCAGTTGAGCTATTCCAAATCCTGAAAGATGATGCTGCGAAAGTGCTGCACTCAATATGCCAGCAAATTTGGAAAACTCAGCAGTGGCCACAGGACTGGAAAAGGTCAGTTTTCCTTCCAACCCCAAAGAAAGGCAATGCCAAAGAATGCTCAAACTACCGCACAACTGCACTCATCTCACATGCTAGTAAAGTAATGCTCAAAATTCTCCAAGCCAGGCCTCAGCAACATGTGAACCCTGAACTTCCTGATGTTCAAGCTGGTTTTAGAAAAGGCAGAGGAACCAGAGATCAAATTGCCAACATCCGCTGGATCATGAAGGGGGATGAGGCCAATGAAGATCTTCTTCTCCGAGGAGTACAGGAGCATGAGCACGCGCACCTCGCAGGAGGCCTTGTAGGAGAAGTGCACGCAGCCCGCAAAGCCATTGTCCATGATCCGGCACAGGCTCTTCAGCGTCTCCAGGTCCTTGGTGAAGTGGAACTTCACCAAGCGGGAGTTCCGGAAGAGCGGCACCAGCGTGGTCAGGAGCTGCTGCGGGATGAGCTGCATGTACAGCTTCCTCGGCCACTGCTCGGTCCTCAGGATCACCCCTTGGTTCACATAGATGTGCGAGGGCAGCCACCGCTTAGACCGGCTGTGGGGCTCAGGCCTGGGCTCCTGCCACTCCATGACTCCGCTCCACGCCAGGAACTTGTTGTTGACGATCTGGACGGGGCCTGCCACGCCGCCAGGTCCCACTGCCTGTTTCCGGGTGGTGATGACCTGCCGGATGGCGTTGACGAAGCCGCTCTGGTCGTAGGGGATGAGGCCCATGAAGACCTTCTTCTTGGACGAGTACAGCAGCATGAGCACGCGCACCTCGCATGGGGAGATGTGCGGGAAGAGCATGCAGCATGGAAAAAGCAAGAGAGTTCCAGAAAAACATCTATTTCTGCTTTATTGACTATGCCAAAGCCTTTGACTGTGTGGATCACAATCAACTGTAGAAAATTCTTCAAAAGATGGGAATACCAGACCACCTGATCTGCCTCTTGAGAAATTTGTATGCAGGTCAGGAAGCAACAGTTCGAACTGGACATGGAACAACAGACTGGTTCCAAATAGGAAAAGGAGTTCATCAAGGCTGTATATTGTCACCCTGTTTATTTAACTTCTATGCAGAGTACATCATGAGAAACTCTGGACTGGAAGAAACACAAGCTGGAATCAAGATTGCCGGGAGAAATATCAATAACCTCAGGTATGTAGATGACACCACCCTTATGGCAGAAAGTGAAGAGGAACTCAAAAGCCTCTTGATGAAAGTGAAAGTGGAGAGTGAAAAAGTTGGCTTAAAGTTCAACATTCAGAAAACGAAGATCATGGCATCTGGTCCCACCACTTCATGGTAAATAGATGGGGAAACAGTGGAAACAGTGTCACATTTTATTTTGGGGGGCTCCAAAATCACTGCAGATAGTGACTGCAGCCATGAAATTAAAAGACACTTCCTCCTTGGAAGGAAAGTTATGACCAACCTAGATAGCATATTCAAAAGCAGAGACATTACTTTGCCAACAAAGATTCGTCTAGTCAAGGCTATGGTTTTTCCTGTGGTCGTGTATGGATGTGAGAGTTGGACTGTGAAGAAGGCTGAGCACCGAAGAACTGATGCTTTTGAACTGTGGTGTTGGAGAAGACTCTTGAGAGTCCCTTGGACTGCAAGGAGATCCAACCAGTCCATTCTGAAGGAGATCAGCCCTGGGATTTCTTTAGAAGGAATGATGCTAAAGCTGAAACTCCAGTACTTTAGCCACCTCATGTGAAGAGTTGACTCATTGGAAAGGACTCTGATGCTGGGAGGGATTGGGGGCAGGAGGAGAAGGGGACAACAGAGGATGAGATGGCTGGATGGCATCACTGACTAGATGGACGTGAGTCTGAGTGAACTCCGGGAGCTGGTGATGGACAGAGAGGCCTGGCGTGCTGCGATTCATGGGGTCGCAAAGAGTCCGACATGACTGAGCGACTGATCTGATCTGATCTGAAAGCCTGTTTTAAAGGTACATTTTATAGCACAGGGAACCTCCCGTGATACATTATTGAAATTCAAAATCCTATTCACAGTTCATTTTAATTTTAAAGTAATTTGTATGTAAAAGGAAAAACCCCAAATAATGAGCTCTTACAAATAATTTTATTGTATATGCCCTGTTTCATAGTTTTCAAATTCACTGGAAGAATGAGTATGAAAAAGTGAAACAATGAACAGCTATGTGGGAACCTCACTCATTTATTAATAACAGTGAGGAACTTATCTGCTAATTTAATAATAACTTTCAATAATAGAAGAATATTTCCTCCATTTACTAGTGTTATCCATGATGTAAAGTCTACAGACATGACACAGTTTTAAATTTAATCTGCTTCATTAATATTTTCTTCATTAGCATTTTCTTAAATCTACACAATTAGCAAAATAATAGGCCACACCCCAAGTTGTAGGTTTCTTTGATGGTTTAGACGGTAAATAATCTGCCTGTAATACAGGAGACCTGGGTTTGATCCCTAGGTCAGGAAGATCTCCTGGAGAAGGGAATGGCCTTGTCCAGTATTCTTGTCTGGAGAATCGCATTAACAGAGGCTACAGTCCCTGAAGTTGCAAAGAGTCAGACAGGACTTGAGCGACTAACACTTTCACTTTCACTTCGGTGAAAATATCCCCATTGGTTTTTAAGCTGTTACCACAACAGTACCAAACTTGTAATTGGGGAAAGATGCACATGTACTGACACAATAGATATAAATAAACTCCAGGATACAGAAAATAGTGAATTGCAGTCAAATTCTTTATAAAATGATGAGTTAGGAGTACTTACCATCATATTTAATTAAGTGTATATAACTAATGTTAAAAATAGCTCATCATTAAAAAAACTCTCACAAGTTGACACTAGCTGGATCCAGCACACTGTTAGCCAAGTGAAAAAAAAAAAAAACATATATATATATATATATATAAAAATATATGTGCTCATGTATGTGTGTGTAAGAAACAGAATTAATATATATATTTATTATATATAATGTAATATATGATATATAAACATAATATATATACTTATATAAAGAATTGTATATTTATAACATATAATATATAAAATATATATTTATATTTACATTTATATATTAATAATACATATTTATAATATATAATATGTAATGCTATATAATATGAGATATATATGATGCTATATAAATAAAGTTTATATAATATATATATATTATATATATATGTTAATCTATCCCAACTTTAAACTCTGGTCATATAAAATTCAAACACACATATATATACACATACATATAAAATAACATGCATTTGTAAGTATATATGTGTACATACAGATTTTTATACATATATAGGTTGTTGTTTAGTCACTAAGCCATGTCCAACTCTTTTGTGACCCATCGACTGTAGCCTGTCCATGGGATTTCCCAGGCAAGGATACTGGAATGGGTTGCCATTTCCTTCTCCAGGGGATCTTCTGAACCCTGGGATCAAGCCCACTGGTTTCCTGCATTGGCAGGTGAATTCTTTACCACTGAGCCACCAGGGAAGCCCCACACATATGGGCATATATGTTATATTTTTTTACAAAGTTGTTTATGAATATAATTGAATATCCTCCATTGTGGATAATTTTAGAGCAATATGGAAATTGAGGGTAGGGATAAAAAGTAAAAGGAAAAACAGAAGAGGATATATATTTTTTATTTAATATTTTCTCAGTGTCTCCATTTCCTTATCTGTAAAATGGGCTGACAATAATAGGACTTACTTCACAGGCTGGTGGAAATGAATGAATGAGTCTATATGGGTAAAGTACTAAGAATGGTATATTATGCAACTTAAAAATATTAGGCAGAAGTTAGTATTTGCTGTGATTATTATCATTTTGATTATTAGAAAAAAAAATCGCAGAATGAAATTGCTCTATGTTGTATTTTTCATATATTTTAACAACATTTTCTCCAGAATGCTTGTTTCAATTTGAACTGCTATTGAGCTGTGTTTGAGACTGTTTAATAGGTGACACTCCCTGTAATAGTCTATATTATCTTTTAAGCTCAATTTTACAAATGAAAATCATATTTAATTGCTTTAAACTATATTTTTTTATTATTTATCAATCACATCAAAGGTTTAATTAATATGCATGATGAGATGTTTTCATTTTTGATTTTCAGTTTGTTTTGTTTGTTTGTTTGTTTTTGATTTTCAGTTTGATTCATAAAAATTGTAAATGTGAGAAAAGTATACACATTAAATAGATCAACCAGTATTTCCTTTATTAATTTCTTCCTTTAGATATGCTAGAAATACAACTTCTTTATATTCTAAACTCTTTGAGGATTTTATTTTTTCACATAATTTTATCCAAAATTTTTAAGATATATAAAATTCAACTTTCAATTTTTTTTTAATTTTTATAAGTCTATATACTGACAATTCTATTCTTTCCTCATTGATTTAAAATGTTGCTTACCACACTTTGGACCTCTAAATACAATTTTCTTTTTAATTTTCTGTGAGTTTATTATTTTGCCAGCACCATCCTTGTTCTCCTAATCTTTGCTCTGTTTTTGAAGCTCTTGTATCTTAAGCACAGAGCAGTAAATGCAACCTCTAAAGGTTAAAGTCAGAGAAGGCAATGGCACCCCACTCCAGTACTCTTGCCTGGAGAATCCCATGGATGGAGGAGCCTGGTAGGCTGCAGTCCATGGGGTCACGAAGAGTCAGACACGACTGAACGACTTCACTTTCACTTTTCACTTTCATGCATTGGAGGAGGAAATGGCAACCCACTCCAGTGTTCTTGCCTGGAGAATCCCAGGGACGGGGGGGCCTGGTGGGCTTCCGTCTATGGGGTCGCACAGAGTCGGACACGACTGAAGTGACTCAGCAGCAGCAGCAAAGGTTAAAGTGCAATAGAGTTTATGACTGACTAACATGGGCAGTATAACTTTTTTCTGCCTTTTCTTTTTTTTTCACTATAACTTTTAAAAGCACTTAGTTGCGAGGAGGCATGGTTTGTGAGGTATTTTAGGATTTGTTTTTGCCATCACTTGGATTTCGATTTTTTCCCTCTGAAAATAAACATCCGTCTAAGTTAGCAAATAATAATTAAGTTTTGGAAAATAGATGGGACATTGATTCACAACATCTGTGATGATATGCCTCTCAACTTAGGTTATTCATATATTTAATGTTTTAATTGCTTGATAAACTATTTTCCACGTAAAGCAGATATTTCTTCTCAATTATAGAGTTTTGTTTTTGTTTTTTTTCTTTCCTCAATAGATATTTTAAGCTGTAAAGATGCTTTTACATTTGGCAGCGGCTGCTGCTGCTGCTGCTGCTAAGTCACTTCAGTCGTGTCCGACTCTGTGCGACCCCATAGACGGCAGCCCACCAGGCTCCCCCGTCCCTGGGATTCTCCAGGCAAGAACGCTGGAGTGGGTTGCCATTTCCTTCTCCAATGCATGAAAGTGAAAAGTGAAAGTGAAGTCGCTCAGTTGTGTCCGACTCTTAGAGACCACATGGATAGCAGCCCCGCAGGCTCCTCCGTCCATGGGATTTTCCAGGCAAGAGTACTGGAGTGGGGGCCATCGCCTTCTCCTAAAGAGAGATAATTAAGACTTTCTTTAGAAAAGCAACATGTAAAACAAATTCTTATTTTATAGACTCACAACTCTCTAGGGCTTTCCTGGTGGCTCAGACAGTAGTGTCGGGATACAGGTTCGATCCCTGGGTCCAGAAGATCCCTTGGAGAAGGAAATGACAACCCACTCCAGTACTCTTGCCTGGAAAACTACATGGATGGAGGAGCCTGGTAGGCTATTCTGTCCATGGGGTCACAAAGAGTCAGACACAGCTGAGCTACTTCACTTTCACTTTTCACAACTTATCATTTCTTATTTCTGTGAATTAGTCTGAGAAGCTTTTAAATCTAATTAATCCTTAACCAAGTGTAGTACCACAGGATGAAATTTTGTGTAGCTTCCATGGGCAGGGATTTAATTTTGGATTTGCAAACAGTTAAATAAATCATCTCCAGGTGACTTATGCCTATTAGTTTATGGTAAGGAACAATTTAGTTAATTTAAGTATTTCAGTTAATTTAAATATCATTTTAATCTGCATTTGTGTGTGTAGTGTGTCTGTGATCATGTGTGTTTTTGAACACTTATTTATTCTTTCTTTCAAGTTACCTAGAACTCCTGAGATATTTTCCAATATGGGGTAAATAAATCTATGTGAGGTAACAGAAAGAGATCAGGTCTGGAAATTCAGATACCTGTTCTCCACTTTACCTATTCTCTATTTCTAGGATTCATATTATTGAAGTGTAGAAATATTGGATATCTAGGACCACTTCAGATTCTAAAATACTATGATTCTAAATTTAATAATGGTGAAATTTATTTCAGAAGGAAATCATTGTTATATTCTTGACTATTTATGTCTTTCATATCTAGATCTGAGTTTTAGAACTATTGAACAAACTTTATCTTGGTCATTTGCCTTTCCAGGTACTATTAACTCTAGAAATGTGAATTGGGACTTTGGATAAGTAGTCACAGTGGTAAGGAATCTACCTGCCAATGCAGGAGATGTGGGTTCCACCTCTGGGTTGGGAAGAAACCCTGAAGAAGGAAATGGCAACCCACTCCAGTTTTCTTGCCTAGGAAATCCCATGGACAGAGGGTCCTGGCAGGCTAGAGTCCATGGGGTCACAAAAGAGTTAGATACAACTTAGTGACTAAATGACAACAGGAAGGAACAAAAGATTAAAGAACCTAGAATATACATGTATTTATATATATATATATATATATATATATATATATATATATATAGTATTAAAATTCCCTAGTGTTTCTTATAGGGTTTTATATATATATAAACTCTAGAAACTCTAAAATCACTAAATAAAGTTTGATTATACTACCCTCCATTACCACTCACACATGTAAATAAGTTGAGGAAGGAATGGAGGAAACCATTTTAACTTATCTGCCCTGATTTTTTACTCAGCTAAACTCCACCTCACACTAAGATGGGAAATCTGATGAGGTGCCACATCTGGAGCAGAATTTCATTCTGGAACTGATTCAGTTTTCATCTGAATGATTACTGATGGCACAGAAGTACTCTTGAAGTCAAAAGAACTTGATGTAATGAATCAGTCATTTCACAGGATCAGAATAGTGCAAGGTTTTAAAGTTGTGCTACTGATAAAATTTATATATATATATATATATATATATAAATATAAAACACACATATATACACAGAATGCATATGCAACACATTATAAGATGAAAAGGAACGTTTTCAAAATTGAAACAGGAAAATGCATTTATTATTGTTACAAGTTATATATATATATATATAAATTATTAAAAATTAAATCAAAACTAAAATTTTAAAATATAATTACTATCACTGATTAACTGAGGATATTATTTTTGTCTCATTTGTTCTGCTGTAAATTAAGAAGGAAAATACCTTCTACATAAAATGATGTAGGAGTTGAATGAAACAACATATATAAAACTTCAACCCTGGGTTTTGGCACAGAAGAATGGTGTTTCTTACTTTATTCTTGCAACTTTTTTTTACAGAACATTTCAGAGATATGTAAAAGAGACCTAAGAGGATAATGACCCCCATGTGACACTCAACAAGTATCAAATCATTTTGTCCCCTATTCATTTAGCATTATTTTGAAGCAAATCCCAAAAGTCATAACAATTTATCTGTAAATCTTTAAATATATCTCTGAACAATAAGTGTTCTTTATATGAAAACCCAAAAACCCGAATAATATCATCATACCCAGTTAGTAGCAATTTATTAGCAATTAATTCAGTCAGATGCAAACCCAGTTCTACACCTCACAAGAGAAAGTAAGAGCAGAAGGTGATGATACAAAATAAATTATATTTTCATATTATGTGTATATATTCTCTGTTTTATTTTATTTTTTTAATGGGATGTGGTGCCTGAATCCCAGAGCAGTCAAGGGATTAGGTCAATTATGAGCCTAGAGCAAAATCAGTCACTTTGTAACACTCGGGTCATTCCCTTCCCTCTTTTGTTCTAACATCTACATTTTAGGAAATGATCAATTTCCCACTGTAAGTAAATGCAGTGGATTCACAGTATTTGTGGTAGTTTCATTTTGTAAAGTAGCCATAAACACTGAATTTGTGAATCCTGAACCATTGTTCCTAAAGGAAATCAGGGATTAGTTTCCTGTAAGACTCAAGTCACAGCATACCTTGCTAACTGATCAATACTTAACCTTGTTTTATGTATGTTTCTGTTTAAAGACATCTTATCTAATATACTTTGTTGATTACTGCTACTGCTAAGTCGCTTCAGTCGTGTCCGACTCTGTGCGACCCTATAGACAGCAGCCCACCAGGCTCCCCCGTCCCTGGGATTCTCCAGGCAAGAACACTGGAGTGGGTTGCCATTTCCTTCTCCAGTACACAAAAGTGAAAAGTGAAAGTGAAGTCGCTGAGTCCTGTCCGAATCCTAGAGACCCCATGGACTGCAGCTTACCAGTCTCCTCTGTCCATGGGATTTTCCAGGCAAGAGTACTGGAGTGGGGTGCCATTGCCTTCTCCGACTTTGTTGATTAACATTTACCTAATGGCTGATAGCCACCCTTACTGCAGAAAGCAAACAGGAACTAAAGACTCTCTTGATGAAGGTGAAAAAGAAAAGTGAAGATGTTGGCTTAAAGTTCAATATTCAAAAAATGAAGATCATGATATCTGGTCCCATCACTTCATGGCAAATAGATTGGGAAACAGTGACAGACTTTATTTTCTTGGGCTCTGAAATCACTGTAGACAGTGACTGCAGCCATGAAAGACGCTTGCTCCTTGGAAGTAAAGCTATGACCAACCTAGACACCATTATTAAAAAGCAGAGACATTATTTGCTGACAAAGGTCTGTCTAGTCAAAGCTATGATTTTTTCAGCAGCCATGTATGGATGTGAGAGTCGGACCATAAAAGAAATTGAGTTCTGAAGAGTTGATGCTTTTGAACTGTGGAGTTGGGGAAGACTCTTAAGAATCCCTTGGACTGCAAGGAGATCAAACCAGTCCATCCTAAAGGAAATCAGTCCTGAATATTTATGGGAAGGACTGATGCTGAAGCTGAAACTCCAATACTTTGGCCACTTGATGCAAAGAACTGACTCATTAGAAAAGACCCTGATGCTGGGAAGGATTGAAGGCAGGTGGAGAAGGGGATGACAGAGGATGAGATGGTTGGATGGTATCACCGACTCAATGGACATGAGTTGAGTAAACTCTGGGATTGGTGATGAAAGCCTGGTGTGCTGCAGCCAATGGGGTAGCAGAGTCGGACACAACTGAGTGACTGAACTGAACTGAACTGAGGGGCCAATAACACTAAAATGCATGCCTGAATAAAGTTTCTCTACTTCGTGTATTTCCTCCACAAGGCACATCACAGCCCTTGGGACACTAGACAGCACTTCAGCACTGCCCTTGGGGGCCAACTTAGACAATGAAATCACCTACAAAAAAGCACACAACTACCAAAAATGTAGCACTAAATGTACCGGGGAAAGGATACTTGCATACAGTGGGAGAACTGAAATGACAGAGGACCACCTTGTTTGACCTTAGCTGGGAAGTTGTGTGTCTGCAATTCAAATGTTTGACCATTCTGCACATGTACATAATAACCCAAAAACATTGATTTGGGGGCTGCAAAAATATTTTAGTAAGCAGGCAAATTGCAGGTATAGAATCCTTGAATAATGAGGATTGGTTGTTCATACATTTATATATAGAATACATTTAGAACTTAAAAATTAACCTTGAGAATAATTATAAATAATATTGAATTATTGAGTTTAGGGGGCAAAGTAGGGGAAAGTGCATGGCAGAAGGACAGTAGACACTTGTGGTTTTTTGTTTTTGTTTTTGTTTTTTTTTTCAAAATTGAGCACAGAGGGAAATACAGTACGTTGAGATAAAGCACATTCAGAATTTTTAAGTGGTGCCCCGGCTCTGTTGATGAGGAAGGAGTTGGGATGTCTGGAGCATGGTATGATGGCAGAGATCACAGAACTCTGCTATGTGGCTATGTCCTGACCTGCCCTGGCACGTATCAATATTACTGTTTATGCCTGTGGCTTGCACACTGAAATTGCTCCTTCAGTTCCACCAAATGAATATTTCCTAAAGACTATTCACCAACTTGACTATCCAAGCTTTTATTTCAAGGAGAGAACAAGTAATTTTCAATGGGACCAAGAGAATTTACGTGATAATTCAAAAATTGCTTAGCAGTGAGCAAACAGTAGAGAATTAAGCAGTTAGTGCAGTAAGGATTCTTTTTTTCATGGAGACATATTTTGTCTCTTTTTTTGATTTATTTATCTTTAATTGATGAATAATTGCTTTATAGTATTGTATTGGTTTCTACCAAACATCAACATGAATCAGCCATAGGTTTACCCATGTCCCCTACCACTTGAGCATCCCTCCCTATCCCACCCTTCTAGGCTGTTATCAAGCCCTGATTTGAATTCCCTGAGTCATACAGCAAGTTGCCATTGGCTATCTATTTTACATATGGTAATGTATGTTTCCATGTTACTCTTGCCATACCTCCTACCCTGCCCTTCTCTCCCTACCAATCCAGCTGTGTCCATAAGCAATGTTATATCTTCACACACACACAGTTGAGGATAAATAGGAAACAGCCTTTAAAGAGAACAGACTAGCTTCTGACACATAACATCTGGACTCCTCTATGTCAGAGCCAAACCCACAGTGACAACACCCTTTGAAGGACCATGGATATAATTCACTTGACTTATCTTACAAAGCCATTGGGCTTAATTGTATCTATCATGTTATTTGGAAGAGAGAGCAGTGGCTATTGAAACTGCCCCAACCCTTAAACAAGCTAATTTTTGAACAGAGCAAAATGTTGAGGCTGAGAACTGAAAACATGGAGGTGATCATTAGATTAATTAATTCCAAAGGATCTAAACTTGAAGCTTCTGTTTCATGGGGTGATGACTCAAAAATGTTGAGGATGTCTTTCTTGGAGATCGTCAAAGGCTCTTTGCTTCATTAATCTAATTTTTTGGGTGAGCCATTAATTTTGCCTGTAAGAATAAGGGTTTTTTAGCTCATAAGAAACTCCACAGTCATGAAGCAGCAACTTGATGTGATTAAAACAGCTCTTCCCATGATAGGCTCAGCTAAGGAATTTGGATAAATGCTAATTCTGTGATTTTCATATTTCAGTGATTTGGCTCTCTTATCAGTTCCCATTATGCTGACTTTTTTCATGGAAATGAAAAGAAAATGAGGGATTGCAGTTCAAGATTCCCCTTAATGTGATGGCTGCCTTCTGTGAGAGTCATCAGGAAGTCAGCTCATTCAAATTTTGAAAACTGACTGGAATTCATAATTATTCATGTCTGAGGCCCATGCTCTTCTGATTACCAGCGCATGTTCCTGGGCCTTCACTTAGTCAACAGGAATCCATGCTTCATTTCTTCTGTGTCTAATCACTCCCATTGGGGGAGCTAGTGAACTACCCAGGTTATTTATGCTTCTTTCTAGGGTGTTCTGAGCATGTAAGAGGACTGGAACCATCCCAGTGTGATGATATTAGGAGATGGAGACTTAAGGAACTAATTAGTTTTAGTTGAGGTCATGAAGTTAGAGTTCTGATGATGAGACTAGCTCCCTTATGAAAAAAGAAAGACATCAGAGCTTCCTCTCTGCCACACGTGGACATGGTAGGAAGGCAGACATCTGAAAGTCGAGAAGAGAGCCATCACCAAGCACTGAATCTGTTGACACCTTGAGTCCTCACCAAGACTTCCCAGCCTCCAGAACTGTGAGAAATAAATGTATGTGGTTTAAGTCACCCAGTCAATGGTACTGTGTGATAGCAGTCCAAGCTAAGACAAACAATAATAGCAAATTCACAAGAATAACATACACCATTTGGGAGACTTTTTCTCTGTGACTCCACCGCCCAAGTTACTATTGATTTGAACCTCTACATTTCATAGACTATGGAAAATTAAGTATTCTATCCCAAGTTTTTTTTTTTCCAAATTCTATGATCATTTATCCTCATGACCTTTCTGCCTCCTATATCTACATACCATCTCTGTGATGCTATTCCTTGTTCTGGAGATGCAACTTAGCATATCCACTTGAATAAAATATTTGTAGGCATAACTGACTTTGCAGATTTTTTTTTTCTTTTTGAGGGATAGGAATGCTAAAATGGCATTAATGGTAAAGCAATGTAAACAATGTTAGAATTCATATTAAACCTCTTATTTCTAAAGTATTTTTATGAAAGACTGAGTGGTTTCACTGTTTATGTTAGTTTTCTGTGGCCATGGTGACAAAATGCCACAAACTTAGTGGCTTTTGTTGTCTTAACAACAAATTCTAAATCAGTATCACTAGGCTGAAGTCAGGGTCATGTTTCCTTAGTAAGTTTCAAGGGGAATCCATTCCTTGTTTGTTCCATCTTCTGGGGACTGCTGACATTCCTTTGATTATGGTCACATTATCCCAATCCCTGCTTCCATCTTCACATCACCTTCCCATCAGTGTCAGTCTAATCTTCCAATCGCCTCTCTCAAATAAGGACACTTGTGATAATTTTAGGACCCATTCATATAGTCCAGGACAATCACCAAATGCTAAAAGCCTTAACTTAATCACATGTGTGTGCCAAGAACTTTTGTCTTATAAAAGTATCTACAGGTTCCAGGGATTTGGGCCAGATATCTTTGAGTGGCCATTTTTCAAGCTGCTGTACTGTTTTCATTCATTCCGGCCCATCTCTAGGTGACTGGCTGCCTTTCTCTCTCTCCCCTCCATTTCTCTCTGCTTCGCAACCTCTTCTGAGAACTATCTGAGGAAAGCTGAATTCTGTTATACAAAACAGGGGAACTCTCCTCAGTCCTCAGTGTCAAACACTCATCAAAAAATCCATACAAAACAAAGCAAGAAGAATAGATAAACAAAAATCTATTTATCAGAAAGCATGATCTCTACAAAGCAAGAATTATTCTTTCATGAGAAAAGAATTATATTATTTTACTTATATTATCGCTTAGAAATTCATGTATACCTGTGGCAGATTCATTTTGATATTTGGCAAAACTAATACAATTATGTAAAGTTTAAAAATAAAATAAAATTGGAAGAATAAAAAAAATAAATAAATAAATAAATAAATAAATATAGCAGTGTGTACAAAAAAAAAAAAAAAGAAATTCATGGTGATTTAAAAATAATTGCATTATCTTAATATTCTCCTGATAGTTTTGAGTAAAATCTGTTAGTTTCACTATTTTAAAATCAGAGGAACTGGCCTCAAAACAGCAGGTGCCTACAGGATGGCACAGCCAGGTGGGGGCAGACTAAAGCATTGCTACCTGACTCCAAGGCCTTGTTTTATAGCTAATCCTTACCACCCCTTAAGGTTCAGTTTGCTAGTCTGTAAAAAGAGATAAAATTATCATTAACTAAATATTCCTTGCAAAGTTACCTGAAGTAATCCAGATAAAAAGAATCTAAATTATAAAACAGGATTAGGAATATTTACCTAATATTCCTGAAGTAATCCAGATAAAAAGAATCTAAATTATAAAACTGTATACAAAAGTGCCCGATATTTCCTTCATGATCACCACCAACATCACCATCCCTGCCGCCACCACCACTCCCACTGGAACCGTTTTATCACCATCCTCACCATCATCACCATCCTCGCTACCATCACCATCATCATGATCATCTTCACAGTGACTATTACCACCGTTATCACCAGCTCCACCATCTCTCACATCACTGCTCTCACTGTTGTGTCCACTACCAGTAGAATTGCTGGTGCCATGAATACTGGTACCACTAACCTTAGTACTACTATTATCTCTAGTGGTGTGTTGGGACTGGCTCATACCAGCTCATGAGATATGACTGTTATCCTGTCTTCTGGACTCTGCATTCACTGATAACACATTGATAGCTCAAGATAGACCGTGGTAGGGGTATTTATCCCTGTGGCATTTGTCTTTTTGCACAGCAAGAATCTCCACAACCACCACCGTTACTACTGTGATCAATACCACCGTCATTCCTGCCGTGATTGATCACCTCCTGCCAACCCCAACTACCGCCATCATTTCATTCTCAGTGTCATCCGTGCATTGTTCTTATTACCATCTAAAAGACTGAATTTTTAGAATGTACTTTTTCCTCAAATGAATCAGTGTGTGATAATGGTATTAATAATTATTTAGGTGCTTGTGCATAAGAAAATAATGTAAATGTTGGCTTTGCTTCATGACCCTTATGTGAGAACATTATGGAGCATGAGATGGGGGTGGGGACGAGGGGGCAAACGCCAAGCTCAGCATTCTTCTTGGCTGTGAAACATGCCGTGAGTTTGCTGGATTTATTGAATAGGCCAAGTCTATCCACACCAAATGCATTAAAACAATCCTGCTGGCACTCTATTATTTTCACATGAGTTAAGCTGCAGATTGCTTGAAATACATTCTTCTCTGGGCATAGTAAAGAATGATGAGTAAAGCTGACAAATCCAGGGGAGGATTGAGGCTGTGAATAAAGAAACTATTCTTTTCTTATAGCATTATAAGAAGTGAGTTGACTGTGGCTTTAGGATGCTGCAAATGAAAATTCTTCAGTCTTTCCTTAGAGACAGAAAGCAAACAAGATGACGCATAATAATATTTGCTGAACACTTATGAACTCTGTCTTTATAACAACACTGTATGATTGATATTATTTACGTCTTACTAATAAATGGACTGAAGTTAAGAGCAGTAAAATTATTATACATGGCATGATGGGATGTTCTGGTTGCAAATTCTGCTTTCCTACTGCATCTGAAACCTCATAGACAAAAGGAAAGAAGATATTTAATAAGACTTAACAGATACAAAAAACAAACATATTTTCATGCATATCTCTTTATATTATCAAAGCAAACGTGTAAATTATACATTATCCTTTATATTTTACAGTTCAGAAAATGGAGATTTAAATAAATTAAGCTACTTGTTTGAAGAAAATTAGCTGATAAGAGTCAGAATCTGGATTCAAATTCATAGTGGAGAGTTCTAAACCTCCTATTCTTGTTCTTCCCACAGACTTTGGGGATATTAATACATGTACATTTAGTGACAATTGAGTCAGACTCTTTTGTGAGATGATGTAAAACTTCCTTTATTTAGTAACCACCTGATGTTTCTGTTTTCATGTTATTGACCGTATTCTTTGGGTTTGTTTTGTTTGTTTCATTAACTGCATGAACTAATGTCAATTTCTGTTGTGAGGGTGGCTTTCACACTGAATAGCCCCTTCTTTGCTGATTGCCTTTAATCCAATATGCCTGAAATCTGGAGCTTTATTCATTATTGTGTGCATTAAGATAAATTAATTAGTTGACCTTTGGGGGCTCTTTTTCAACAATGTCATTAATTGTCCTAATTATTTAGATCTGCCTCACCCTCTTTCAAAGCCATGTATTGATTTTAATTACTGTTCCTTATGTGGCTATCCTATAATGCCTTGGTAAATGCAATATCATGGTCATTTATCTTGAATTTTCTCTGTTTACCTAAAGCAAGATTTTTTAAGTGACTCATCTTCCCTTTAATCAGTTGTCACCTTTTAAAATGCTAATAGGAGAAATAAACTGACAGTAATCTCGATTACTGAGAGGCAATAATAGAAACAATTTAATCCTAAAACTAAGGAATTCCCAGCTGCTTCTAATGTGTATGCAAGATGATGTTTAAATAAGAACTGTTTTTCTTCTATATCCTTGGTATTTCTTCAGTTTATTCCTTTTCCTCCAACTTTACTGCCACTGGCTTTGAAAGACTCTTACTTTCCTTCACACAGAGTCCACATTATTGCTTAATGGTGTCTTTATATGTGTTTGTATTTGGTCAGATTTACAGCATGACCCAGCTGGATGTTCAGTCTTGAATCTTCTCTGTACAAGAGAAGGAAACGGTGGTATAACTGGGATGAATGCTTGTGTTTCTTCTTCCTGTACCATTTAGTTACTGCCAGCTGTTCCGACTTAGGCACTGTCCTCTGTGCTGAAGATGCAGCAAATACTGTCACAGAACATGACAGATACATAAACAGTAATTCATTACAGTATAACCAGCACTCAAATCATTCACATTAGCTGTTTCATAAACACAGAGGTCAAGTGAGGGCTAATTTACTTCATCTATTTATGTAATGTGGTGCATATGGGAGGGTTTAGGAGGGTATTATGCCAAGTTTTCAGATCCGTTCTGATTCTTAAATGATACAGTCGTTAACCAGGTAGAAAAAGGTAAGAAAGAAAGGAAAATTAATTCTAGAGCACTTTATGTACATGATATGATTTGATTTTCACACTGATCCTATTAAGTAGACATCGATTATTACAACTTGAAACCAAAAAACAAGGGTCAGATAAGCTGAGTAATTTGCCCACAGTTGCCACTTAGTAATTGGTCAAGCAATAATTCAAAGCTATCTTAGTTTGCTAAAAACAATAGGCCAAATTTGCAGCAACATGGATAGACCTGGAGATCATCATGCTAAGTGAAGTAAGTCATACAGAGAAAGACAAATAAGATATGATTTCGCTTAACTGTTGTTGTTCAGTCGCTAAGTCATATCCTACTCTTTGTGACCCCGTGACTGGCAGCATGCCAGGCTTCCCGTCCTTCATAATCTCCCTGAACTTGCCCAAACTCATGTTCATTGAGTCAGTGATGCCATCCAACCATCTCATTCTCTGTCATCCCCTTCTCCTCCTGCCCTCAGTCTTTCTCAGCAGCAGGGTCTTATTCAATGAGTTGGCCCTTTGCATCATGGGGTCAAAGAATTTGAGCTTTAACTTCAGCATCAGTCCTTCCAATGAATATTCAGAGTTGATTTCCTTTAGGATTGACTGGTTTGACCTCCTTGCTGTCCAAGTTACTTTCAAGAGGCTTCTCCAACACCACAGTTCAAAAGCATCAATTCTTCAGCTCTCAGCTTTCTTTATGGTCCAACTCTCACATCTGTACATGACTACTGGAAAAACCATAGCTTTACTATATGGACCTTTGTCACCAAAGTGACATTTCTGCTTTTTAATATGCTGTCTAGGTTTGTCATAGCTTTTCTTAGAAGGAGCAAGTATCTTTTATTTTTTTTTATTTTTATTTTTTGCAAGTATCTTTTAATTTCATATTGCTTATATGTGGAATCTTTGACAGATGATACAAAAGAACTTATTTATAAGACAGAAACAGACTCACAAACTAAGAGAATAGATTTATGATTACCGGGGGAAAGTTGGTGGGAGGGAGGGATAGATTATGATTGACAGGTACAGACTGCCATATTTAAAATAAATAACCAACAAGCACCTACTGTGTAGCACAGAGAACTCTACTTAATACCCTGAAATAATCTAAATGCGAAAAGAATTTGAAAAACAATAGATACATGTATATGTATAGTTCAGTTAACTGAATTACTTTGCTGTACACTTGAAATTAATACTACACTATTAATCAACTATATTCCAACATGGAATTAAAAAAAAGAAAAAGAAAATAGACCCCAAATGGAGAAGCTTATGCCAAATGCCATGTCACCAATCTGAGACTCGACGATTACAATTTTTTCCCCCTTAGAAACGCCATCTTTAACCAGTCAATGAGGAATCACCTGATCAGCATTAGTTAGGAAATCTGGCTGGTAGACCTCTGCCACTTTGTAAAGGGATGTAACCTTGCAGTAATCAACCCTCTTTTTGCCTGTATAACTTCCTTGTTCCTGCTACCTCCTGCCCTATGAAAGTTTCATTTTGTAAAGCTCCTTGGAGCTTTTCTCTGTCTGATGGATTGGATGCTTTCCAGTTCATGGATTATTTTAAAAAGCCAATAAGACATTTAAAATTTACTCAGTCGAACTTTGTTTTCTAACTGATTAGATTATCAAGCCCACTTTTTATGCAGCACCAGTGTTAATTTTTTGAATTTCATGAACGAGGAAAGTATTTTTTTATTGGAGATTTATCATAGGATTTCCAACATTGTATTAGAGAAAGTAATGATATTTTTAAAGTAGTTCAGTTCAGTTCAGTTGCTCAGTTGTGTCTGACTCTTTGCAACCCTATGAACTGCAGCATGCCAGGCTTCCCTGTCCATGATCAACTCCTAGAGTTTACTCAAACTCATGTCCATTGAGTTGGTGATACCATCCAACCATTTCATCCTCTGTCGTCCCCTAGTCCTCCTGCCTTCAATCTTTCCCAGCATCAGGGTCTTTTCAAATGAGTCAGCTTTTCACATCAAATGGCCAAAGTATTGGAGTTTCAGCTTCAACATCAGTCCTTCCAATGTATATTCAGGGTGGATTTCCTTTAGGATGGACTGGTTGGATCTCCTTGCAGTCCAAGGGACTCTCAAGAGTCTTCTCCAACACAACAGTTCAAAAGCCTCAATTCTTTGGCTCTCAGCTTTCTTTATAGTCCAACTCTCACATCCATACATGACAACTGGAAAAACCTAGGCTTGACTAGACGGACCTTTGTTGGCAAAGTAATGTCTCGGCTTTTTAATATGCTGTCTAGGTTGGTCATAACTTTCCTTCCAAGCAGTAAGCGTCTTTTAATTTCATGGCTTCAGTTACCATCTGCAGTGATTTTGGAGCCCAAAAAGATAAAGTCAGCCACTGTTTGCACTGTTTCCCCATCTATTTCCCATGAAGTGATGGGACCAGATTCCATGATCTTTTGTTTTCTGAATGTTGAGCTTTAAGCCAACTTTTTCACTCTCCTCTTTCACTTTCATCAAGAGGCTTTTGAGTTCCTCTTCACTTTCTGCCATAAGGGTGGTGTCATCTGCATATCTGAGGTTATTGATATTGCTCCCAGCAATCATGATTCCAGTTTGTGCTTCATTCAGCCTAGCGTTTCTCATGATGTACTCTGCATGTAAGTTAAATAAGCAGGGTGACAATATACAGCCTTGACTTACTCCTTTTTTGTGTTTGGAACCAGTCTGTTGGTCCATGTCCAGTTCTAATTGTTGTTCCCTGACCTGCATACAGATTTCTCAGGAGGCAGGTCAGGTAGTCTGTTATTCCCATCTCTTAAATAATTTTCCACAGTTTGTGGTGAGCTACACAGTCAAAGGCCTTGGTATAGTCAATAAAGCAGAAGTATATGTGTATCTGCAACTTCCCTGCATTTCTGATGATGCAACAGATGTTGGCAATTTGATCTCTGGTTCCTCTGCCTTTTCTAAAACCAGCTTGAACATCTGGAAGTTCACGGTTGAAGCCTGGCTTGGAGAATTTTGAGCATTACTTTACTAGCATGTGATAAGGGTACAATTGTGCAGTTGTTTGAGCATTCTTTGACATTACCTTTCTTAAGGATTGGAATCAAAACTGATCTTTTCCAGTCCTGTGGCCACTGTTGAGTTTTCCAAATTTGTTAGTATATTGAGAGCAGCACTTTCACAGTATCATCTTTTAGGATTTGAAATAGCTCAACTGGAATTCCATCACCTCCTCTAGCTTTGTTAATAGTGATGCTTCCTAAGGCTCACTTGACTTCACATTCCAGGATGTCTGGCTCTAGGTGAGTGATCACACTATTGTGACTATATGGATCGTGAAGATCTTTTTTGTACAGTTCTTCTGTGTATTCTTGCCACCTCTTCTTAATATCTTCTGCTTCTGTTAGGTCCATACCATTTCTGTCCTATATTGAGCCCATCTTTGCATAAAATATTCCCTTGGTATCTCTAATTTTCTTGAAGAGATCTCTACTCTTTCCCATTCTATTATTTTCCTTGATTTCTTTGCACTGATCACTGAGGAAGGCTTTCTTGTTTCTCCTTGCTATTCTTTGGAACTCTGCATTCAAATGTGTATATCTTTCCTTTTCTCCTTTGCTTTTTGCTTCTCCTATTTTCCCAGCTATTTGTAAGGCCTCCACAGACAGCCATTTTGCTTTTTTGCATTTCTTTTTCTTGGGGATGATCTTGCTCCCTGACTCCTGTACAATGTCACGACCCTCCATCCGTAGTTCAACAGGCACTCTGTCTATCAGATCTAGTCCCTTAAATCTATTTCTCACTTCTACTATATAATCATTAGGGATTTGATTTAGGTCATACCTGAATGATTTAGTGGTTTTCCCTACTTTCTTCAATTTAAGTCTGAATTTGACACTATATTAGTCTAAAATTTATTTCCTTCATATTTGTGAAAACTTACTTGTAGGTCAGCATTTGGAAACCACTGCAGTAGACTAATTGATTTGGGATAATTAGCCAGGCATTGTGCTTTTTAGGTTACACCCTTTCTTATGGGGAGAGCCACCACTCAGAGGGTGCCCATGTGCTAGCACAAATGGTTGACTCCCTGGGCATTGGCTGTATTGTGATGCTCTGTGCTTGTTGACATATAGGTCATTTCTATTTCTAACTAGTGTTTATTTCTTGTGCAGGTGGGAGAAATCATGAAAGGGGGAAGGGAAGAGCCAGGCTCTTTTCCACCTCATTAAGAATGGCTGGTCAGGGTGAGAGTGGAGCTCTTACAATTAGAGTAAGAAATGCCAGCTTTGCCCTCTAGTTTATTGGGAGGAGGAAATAATACTTGCCAAGTGCCCTACCGAGTCTCCCAATATGAAGTCCTATTTCAAATACTTATTGCCTGCCGCTATCTGAATTTCCATTTAAACATAATTATCAAAACCATATGGGTTAATAGGGTTGGGGGGAGTCTCTAAATGGAAATATGTAAATTGCAGCAACCTTGGCCTTCCACATTTGGCCAAGTCTCCCCTAAGCCCAGGGCTTCCTTCTGTGCTTTATGCAGTGTGCTTTCCCATGCTGCTGCCCCCAGGACACAGACCTCCAGCCCCACTCCCTGCCATCCTGCACTCTTAGCTCTGAGCAGTAGAACAGAGTGAACTTAGCTCCCTAAGTCCTAGTGGCTCACCACTCACATCTCAGAATCCTTTTAAGCTCTTCTCCTCTGTGAGGAGTCTTTTCTCATTTCTCCCCCCACCACCAGTTAAATTATCACTGAGTCCTGTGTGTCACCAGTGTGTCCTGGGCTAACTTCAGTTAAGAAAAGAATCTCTCTGACATCCCAAATCCATTAACCATTTACCCAACTAGACAGTGACTTACTTGAAGGGGAGGAGTAACTACTCATCTCTGCATCCCTAAAACCAACCAGTTACCTTACAGATTCAGAACATGGCTGTTGAATGACCAGATGCTAAGAGAAATTTGATTTAAGCTGTGGTGCGAAGTCACGCAATAATTAACTGGCTTTCTAACATTGATTGAAAAGGGTTTATTGAATGTGAATGAATGTAAAGTCACTCAGTCGCGTCTGACTCTTTGCCACCCCATGGACTGTGGCCTACCAGGCTCCTCCATACATGGGATTTTCCAGGCAAGAGTACTGGAGTAGGGGGCCATTTCCTTCTCCAGGGGATCTTTCTGACCCAGACATTGAACCCGGGTCTCCCGCATTGCAGACAGACGCTTTACCATCTGAGCCACCAGGGAAGCCCAAGGGGTCCTGAATCCCACTATTAGAAATCATATGTGGAAGTTTTCAACAGGCCATTCAAATTTATGTAAGACAATTAATTGAGATCATTCCTAACTAGAATCATGTATGCCATGAAGTTGCCTTGAGTTAGGATTATATGATTAAAACAAACAAACAAAAAAACCCACAAAACAGGAAAAACAATAATGTTAAGTACTAACTAGGTGTTTGTTCTATAATGGTACTAACATCTTAGTGTTTAGGCATTGTGAAAGCACAACTTTTGGTGTCAAGGACTACTTTTGGAGACTTTAATGTGACATTAGCACATAGATAGATAGAGATATAGAGTACTGTAAAATTTTAGGATAAATTTCTGACTGTTTTTCACATGAAATTCTATTATAATTTAGCTCTTGGAGATTTATCTTTATATAATGTCATAGACATAGATAATATCAGAGCTGTCCAATATAAGTCACTATATTAACATATCCGTATGTGGCTTCTAATGACTTGAAATGTAGTGGTCTGGACTAAAAAGTATTTTAAGGATGAGGTATACATATCTGTTTTTGAAGACTTGGTACAAAAAATATGTAAAATGTCTCATTATTTTTTGTTGATTTTATTTTACATGATAATATTTAGGGCATATTGGATTAATTTTAAATTCACTGATTTCCTTTTTAACTTCACTTTAGAATATTTAAAAGTGCATGCATGCCTCACACATGTGACCTATGCTGCATTTCTGTTGGACAGTGTTGTTCTAGGCAGACTATGTCTATGAGCCAAGTTATGACTTCAAGTTGAGTTGAACCTCAGGTGCAAGATAGAGGGTGACACTATTTAACATCATTAACAGATATTTATTTAGGATCCACCGTGTATCAAACACTGTGAAAAGCACTGGCAATACCGAACTGAAGCAGGCAGGCATGGTCCCTGCTATCAAGATATATAACCTAATAAGGAAGACAGATATCAAGCAAAGAACTATTTGAGTACCTAATATAGTAATGTTGTCCTTGGCACAGTGAGGGGTATGAAGGCACATGTAAGTCAAAGCACCAGCTTCACACAATTTTCAAAATAGTCAAATTCATTTCCTAACAAAAAGTGAAAACATGATTACAAAGTGCATTTTTTTTTCTCCTTTGCTGCTTTTCTCCTTGAGTATTTAAAACAATTTGTATTTAACCACAGTTCATTGAGAAAGGATACATTCTAAGTAATCAAGAAATCTTAGTCTTTACTCAGTCTTTGTGCGGCCTTGGTATGGCAGCTTGCTGCATTGGAAAGATCACTAGACTGGGCATAAAGACTCCTGAATTCTAGGCTTAACTTCATCTTGAGTGAGCCCATGCCATCTTGGACAACTGCCTTCTTTTTTCAGCTTGATCACCTTATCTCTGGCAAAAGGGAGTTGGTCTAGGTAATGTCTGTAGCAGTTAGGATGTTGTTACAAGTGGAATCCTCATATGTGGTTAAATGTTGGAGATTAATGATGGACCCAACGACTTGAAATGTCAGAATCCCTCCAACCTCCCCAACATCTACAAGGTGGCCAGCAGATTAACCAATGACCCCGTTTGCCTACATCTCTCTACCTGCTCATTTCACTTTGAAACTATGTGATCCTAAAATGGCTACCAGTGTCTTTCCATTCATACAGCCAGTGGAAGAGAATGACATCTGTTTCAACGTTCTCAGCACAAGTTCTAGGTTCTTGGTTGGAGGAGCTTAGATGGCATGCCCATCTCAAAGCCAAACTCTGTGAGTAACATAACACCCTGATGGTCTTAAGTTATGTTTCACTTGTGAAGCCGGGACTGACTTCAGTTCACTAAGTAGAAATTGTAGCTACTGTAATAGGGAAAGAGAGAAGTGGTTGACATGAAGGTGACTCATAAATGCTCTACCTGACACATTGATCAGATTATTTTAACTTGTTGTTGCACTATCTCACCTGCAAGATGACAAGAATAACACTGTACTCTGTGCACAGGATTATTGTGAGGAAGAAACAAAAAAGCAAAAGTTCCTAGCACAGTATCTGGCTTATAGCAGACATCACTATAAAACTTTTCAGGCACCTTCTAGTCCATGAGTCTCAGAGTCTCTCATTTCCCCATTCCTCACTAGAGTTGTTTATACCACATGAAAATGAAATCTTCTCTTTTATCTCATTCTGAGAACTCTAATATGAATTCACAGGTAACAAATATGAATTGTGTAAAACTTATGTATCAACATAATTTCATTTTTGTCTCTTAGAACCTTAACTGCATTGGCCTGGATGTTTGTGTTAGTGTGACTTGATGTCTAAAGCTATATCAGTTTCCCTACATTGACTAATTGCCATTTCCAATGACACATCCTGAGAAAAATGTTTTCACAATATTCTGCAAACATGTACTGATTTATCCTTCTGAACTTCCTTGTAAACAACTTATCAAGCCTTCCAAATTCAGACTGTCATTAATAGAGTAGAAACAACATAGTAATTTTTTAAAACTGCTGATGTAGGGTAAACACCAAACATAAACATACACGCCTTTCTCTATATCAGTACACACACAGTAGATGCACAAACATGTGATCCAAATTATATTGTTATAAAAATAACCAGAAGGTGCAAGTTAGTTTTCTCCAAATTCTGTAAATGAGCTTCAATTACACATATTACTACCCATGGTGATTCTATTTCAAAATGTCTTTGAATTCATTTACACTGAGATGACCTAAGAACTCTTCAACTCAATATGTGCAAAAGAGAAATCAATTTTGTTCCTCTCTCATTTGATTTTTCTTTCACATTGCTTATTTCTGTTAATGAAACCTCTATTCTCCAGGTTTTGAGGTCTCAGAACTATCAGTAACACTTTTCTTTTTCTCTTATAATATCTTATCACCTTAACCACTATAATATAGATAACAAACCTATTTCCATTTCCTCACCCCAAATGCTACTTTCCTGGCATTCATATTGTACATGGATCCAAGTTTATCAAGCCTCTAGGTCCAATGTCTATTTGCTGATCTGCCTCCCTGACTGACTTCTTGGAAAACCATGACTGATTTAACTTTAAGCCTCATCATATAGCATAATTTCTAACTATGTGTTAATTAAAAAATGGTTAAACTAAAGCAACATCTGATTTATCCAAGTGTCCCAGTATCTCCCCATTAAAAATTCAAACTGCATCTTATTTTGTGATTAATCTTTTTCAAAGCACATCTCTGCTTATTTTATAATTTTGATAAGCACGGTAAAAGCTGTTGTTTGTTTAATCGTGAAACATTACTATGTTTCATGATTGAGTTCCAAATAACCCCACAGCAAAATGGAAAACTTATCATTATCCCCCCAAATTATTTCCATTTTCACTGCTGAAGAACTTGCAGTGCAATGAGAGAAGGACCCAGGCTGAAGTCACGTAATTGTCGAGGTGCAGGTCTGTGTATAAATCCACATGTGTCTGATTCCAAAGCTGTTGTTTCTCTAGGCTGTTTGCCTTTCTCTGCTCAAAAATTCCTGTAATTCTTCTCTAAAAGGACATGCCCTTCCACGACAGGAAATAATTATTAAAAATCTGGACTGTGAGCATCTGGTTAAGGTCTTGTTATTAGGAATGAGGTGGGTAGAGCAGCGGTGTACCATTTCTTAGAGCTTGTTGACTGTGCTGAATCCCTGGCTCCAACTGAATCACAATCTACATTTTAACATGATCTCCCACCCCAAGTGGTATGGAAGCACACTGAGGAAAGGTTCTGATTCATATTTCAAAGAAACACTGATCACTAGGCACAGCACTGATTTACCAAGAACAAATCACATTAGTCTACCCTCAGCTCCTTCTTTTATGGGGTTGTCAAAGACACTGTTAAGGAGTCAAGGGAGATGTTAGTGATAAATTCCGTACATATGTCTTGACACACTCTAGTAATTCAAGGTAATTTTATTCATAACATCATAGCTTGTAATCACATATTTTGAGGATGATTGCTTGTTTACAACAGTAACTCGGCTAGGTATTCTAACCAGCTGAATCTCTGTGTGCCCTTTTTACCATTGTCTCCCCAGCACCAAGCCCAGGATGTAATACAGATTCAATATGCATGTGCATTATTGAATAATAACCCTGGATAAAAGTTTGTCAAAATATGGGGGTTACTGACAAGAGTATTTTAATTGAGGAATAGGAGTTCAAAACAGGGGATTCTAGTGCTATGCTATATGGCTGTCTCTACATTTATCTAATCACTTCATCAAAAATATCACAATCATTGTTTTTTAAGTTTGTGGATAAGTCCAACCTGGAGAAAGGTCAGACATGCTGGATGACAGAATAAATATCCAACAAGATGTTTAAAGATCAGAATAAAAAAATAATACCTGGAATAAACCTACCTAAGGATGCAAAAGACCTGTACTCTGAAAACTGTAAGACTCCAATGGGAAAAAAAAATTGAAGATGACACAAACAAATGGAAAGATATATCATGTTTTTTGATTGGAAGAATCAATATTGTCAAGATGACTCTGCTACCCAAGGCAATCTATAGATTTAGTGAAATCCCTATTAAATTACCAATGGTATTTTAATATTTTAATAGAATTAGAACAAAATTTTTAAAATTTGTATTGAAATGCGAAAGACCCTGAATAGCCAAATCAATCTTGCAAAAGAAAAACAGATCTGAAGGAATTAGGCTCCCTGACTTCAGATTATACTACAAAGATACAGTAATCAAAACAATATGATATTGGCACAAAAACAGAAATAAAGATAAATGAAACAAGATAGAAAGCCCAGAAATCAGCCCACACACCTACAGCCAATTAATCTATAATGAACAAGGCAATAATGTACAATGGATAAAATGCAGTCTCTTCAGTAGTGGACTTCCCTGATAGCTCAGTTGGTAAAGAATCTACCTGCAATACAGGTAGTTCGATTCCTGGGTCGGGAAGATCCACTGGAGAAGGGATAGGCTACCCACTCCAGTATTCTTGGGCTCCCCTTGTGGCTCATCTGGTACTGAATCTGCCTGCAATGTGGGAGACCTGGGTTTGATCCCTGGGTTGGGAAGATTCCCTGGAGAAGGAAAAGGCTACCCACTTCAGTATTCTGGCCTGGAGAATTCCCTGGACTGTACAGTGCATGGGGTAGCAAAGAGTCTGACATGACAGAGCACCTTTCACTTTCACTGGAAAAACTGGACAGCTATATAAAAGAATGAAAATTAGACCACCATACTCAAAAATAAACTCAAAATGGATTAAAGACCTAAACTTAAGACCAGATACTGTAAAATTCTTAGAGGAAAACATAAGCACAATGCTCTTTGACATAAACCACAGCAATATCATTTTGGATCCACCTCCTAGAGTAATGAAAATTTAAAAAATAAAATAAACAAATGGGACCTAATTAAACTTAAGTCCTTTTTTATAACAAAGGAAACCATAAACAAACAAACAAAAAGACATCCCATGGAATAGAAGAAAATATTTGCAGACAAAGGAATTAATCTTCAAAATGTACAAACATCTCATGTAGCTCTATATATGTGTGTGTGTATATATATATATGCAGAAGACCTAAATAGACATTTCTCTAAAGAATACATACAAATGGCCAAAAAAGCACATGAAAAGATGCTCAACATCACTCATTATTAGAGATACGCAAGTCAAAACTACAATGAGGTATCACCTCATATCAATCAGAATGATCATCATCAAAATGTCTACAAAGAATAAATGCTGAAGAGGATGTGGTGAACAGGGAACCCTCCTACACTGTTGGTGGGAATGTAAATTGGTCTAACTTCTATGGAGAACAGTGTAGAAATTCCTTAAAAAATTAAAATTAGAACTACCATATGATCAAGCAATCCCACTCCTGGACATGTACCCAGAGAAAATCATACTTCAAAAAAGATACATGCACCTCAATGTTCAACTGAAGCACTGTTTACAGTGGCCAAGATATGGAAGTATGCTAAATGTCCATCAATAGAGGAATGTACAAAGAAGATGTGCTGTATGCATAGAATGGAATATTAGTCAGCCATGAAAAAGAAGGAAAATTCCTTTTGCATCGATATGTGTAAACCCAGAGATTACTGTATTAAGTGAAGTAAGTCAGACAGAGAGGGACAAATGTATGATATCACTTATATGTGGAATCTAAAAAGGAACACAAATGAACTTATTTATAAAACAGAAACACACAGACATCAAAAACAAATTTAAGCTTACCAAAGGGAAATGGTGAGGAGGAGGAGGAACGAATTAGGTGTTTGTAATTAACATATACACACTACTATATATAAAATAGATAATCAACAAGAACCAATTGAATAGCACAAGGAACTCTAGTCAATATTCTGTAATAAACTACATGGGAAAAGAAGCTGAAAAAATGGACATATGTATATGTATAATTGAATTACTTTTCTGTAAACCTGAAACTAATACAGCATTGTAAGTAAACCATTACTTGTCATGATAGAAAATAAAAATTAAATAACAAAATAAAGAAAGAATGTGGTTTGAACCACATAAAATGCAATTTGATGAAACTATAATAACATGCCTTTGGGTTCAAAAGTTTAATGAAAGAAGTGGAGTTGTGGCTAAAGGGAAATAAGTGATAAGATAGTTGTATGGTTCAGTATCATTCAAGAGTGACATTAATACCCATAAAATTATGTAAGTTAAGGATGAAATAACAGCAGTGGAGTGTCCAAAGTGAAGAAGGTTGTAGTTGTCTTATTTCAAGGCTCAGTCAACTTTCTGAAAAGAATCAGTCAGTAAATATTCTCAGATTTGTGGGCCATAAACTCTGTTACAACTACTCAATTATGCTTTTGTAATGAAAAAGCTGTCCTAAGGAATATGTAAACAAATGAGTGTCTGCGTTCTAATAAATATTTTATGGACACTCAAATTTTAATTTCATATAATTTTCATAAAATATTATTTTCCTATTGTTTTTCAACCACTGAGAATGCAAAAACTATTCTTGACTCATCAGCCATACTCAAAGAGGTGGTTGGCCAAAGCTTGTCCAAGGGCCAAATTTTGGCAAACCCTGCTGTATGCTCTCTCTGTCTGATCCTGCTAAGAGGTTAGTGTAGCACCGCCCTTTCAGACAGAGGTGCATACATTGCTGGACCTTCTAATGGAAATGAATACCAAGCAGATAAGACTGAAAGACACTGTTGCATGAAGAAATGTAAAACGCAAATAGAATGCGTAGTCTGGAAAAGGACGTTGGACAGCATGGTTGCTACCTTCCAATACTTGGAAGTAAATTACTGAAAAATATGAAATATGTTTAGAAAGGCAATGTATCATTGCATCTTCGGGTATGGATGTGAGAGTCATAAAGGTATGGAGTCAAGTTCCAGCTCTGCCACATAATAATATAATATTTTGGACAATGTCATAGACATTGCCCTGCCTCATTCATCCATTTATAAAGTAAAGATAATTATGATGCCTATTGACTGAATTAAGCTTTGTTACGTGAAAACATGGAGAAAGAATTGGAAACCCATTCCAGTATTCTTGCCTGAGAAATACCATGGACAGAAGAGCCTGGCAGACTCAGTCTGAGGGGTTGCAAAATAGTCAGACACGACTTAGCAACTAAAGAAACAATGTAAGAACTACAACAAAACTCGGTGGCTTCAAGAAACAATATTTTATCCCTCTCAAGTCTATGGGTTAACCTGACAATCCTTCTGCTGGCTTTGCCTGTTCATTCACATGACTGCATTTGGCCAAAGCCTCAGCTGGGCTGGAAGCTCTCAAACGTACTCACTCACAGGTCTGACAAGTTGTGCTGACGATCAGCTGAGGTGCTTTGGATCTTCATGCAGCCTCTCATCCTCCAGGAAATCTAGATTGGCTTCCTAGTTTGATAGCCTCGGGGCAACGTTCCAAGAGAACAAAGTAAGATCCTTCTGTAACTTTTGAGACCTGGAATATAAAACATGTGCAGTGTCATTCCCACTATGTTATATTTTTTAATGTAAGGTATGAGATTAGTTCATATTCAAGAAGGTGAGGAAAAAGTCTCCACCTCTGCATGGGAAGGGCAGAAAAGTCAAATTGCAAGGGGTGTGGTCATCAGGATTGGTTGTTAAGTGTGGTCATTGAGCAACCTATTAATACTATATCTACTTAAGGGCATATTGTGAGGGTTAAACAAGTAATAATTGTAAACCCCTAAGCATAAACCCAAACCCATAGTAATTTCTCAGTACATTATAGCTTCATCATTCTGGATCAGGTCGATTTTTAGATGAAGAGCGAAAAGAAGTATACAGGGTCAGAGGTATCTCAGGTTGGAATGAGTTGCCTCAGAGTGGAATAGAAACTGGCATCATAGAGTTGAAACAATCCATGATGGCACTTATTGAAACTGGATGGATTAAAGAAGACAAACCAACACTGGATGTGTAGCTAGATGAGGGGGTATCTAAGATTCATTCAATCTGTGAAATTCTTACTTGAATTTCTTATCCATTCATTGTATGATCTATATCAGTAGGGTGCAGTTTAAGGCAAATCTCATGATATATATGAGGAAATACATATTAATTGTGTTGCCAGTTTTTAAATTAAGTTTATAAGATGATCATGGGGAACAATTGTGAACTAATTAATTATAGCTTAATCTGAAGCTAACTGTGAGACTTTTCAGCCTTTAAAAAATAAGTATTCTACTGAGTTCCTTTGGTTTGTGTTATCTATTATCCTTTATAAATTTCCAGAGGGAATAAGAGACTATACTATTCATACAGTTTGTTCCGCCATCATTTGGATTAAAAGGCAAATCTGAGAAATGTTTTGGAAAATATCTGGTACTTGAGAGAAAAGCAACTTTATCTAAAATATGAGAATGGCAAAGAGAGAGAAAAAAAAAAGTACTCCTCATCCTCTCTAGAGGTTGAGATGAGGATAGGCAGAATTCTCTGACAACCAAGAAAACTGCAAAGAAACATCTGAATCATCCAACTCCACAATTATAAGGAAGAATGAAGAAAACAGGCCAGAGGGATGTCCTATTAGTGTGGCCATGCTACTTTAAAGGGTTTGGGTAGATAGCTTCCTTAGCATTTTTTTTCTACATTTGCTTTTGGAAGCCTGAGTCTTCCTAATAGGAAAACATTTTAATAGCCTAATAGGAAAACATTATTTATTAAAGAGTAAATAGAAGTCAACTTTAGAAGACATACAGATGGCTAACAAACACATGAAGAGATGCTCAACATCACTCAGTATCAGAGAAATGCAAATCAAAACCTCTATGAGGTACCATTTCACACCAGTCAGAATAGCTGCGATTCAAAAGTCTACAAGCAATAAATGCTGGAGAGCGTGTGGAGAAAAGGGAACCCTCTTACACTGTTGGTGGGAATGCAAACTAGTACAGCCACTATGGAGAACAGTGTGGAGATTCCTTAAAAAACTGGAAATAGAACTGCCTTATGACCCAGCAATCCCACTGCTGGGCATACACACTGAAGAAACCAGAATTGAAAGAGACAAGTGTACCCCAATGTTCATCGCAGCACTGTTTATAATAGCCAGGACATGGAAGCAACCTAGATGTCCATCAGCAGATGAATGGATAAGAAAGCAGTGGTACATATACACAATGGAGTATTACTCAGCCATTAAAAAGAATACATTTGAATCAGTTCTAATGAGGTGGATGAAACTGGAACCTATTATACAGAATGAAGTAAGCCAGAAAGAAAAACATCAATACAGTATACTAACGCATATATATGGAATTTAGAAAGATGGTAACAATAACCCTGTATGCAAGACAGCAAAAGAGACACAGATGTATAGAACAGTCTTTTGGACTCTGTGGGAGAGGGAGAGGGTGGGATGATTTGGGAGAATGGCACTGAAACTTGTATAATATCATATATGAAATGAATCGCCAGTCCAGGTTCGATGCAGGATACAGGAAGCTGGGGCTGGTGCACTGGGATGACCCAGAGGGATGGTATGGGGAGAGAGGTGGGATGGGGGTTCAGGATGGGGAACACGTGTATACCTGTGGCGGATTCATGTTGATGTATGGCAAAACCAATACAATATTGTAAAGTAATTAGCCTCCAATTAAAATAAATAAATTTATACTTAAAAAAACAAAAAGAAGTCAACTTTAGCCTTTTACTAAAGAATAAATTTAAAAAATTATGTTGTTTCAGGTTTAATTGACTGCATAATGTACGGGATACTTTTGTTTGTTCCTTTAGATATGTTCTCCACGTTCCTTTTGCAGAAGGAAGGTAGTCTGTGCAAATTGAATAATAGACTCCCTTTTCCTCTGGCTTCCAGGTGGGTTTAGCCAAGGAGGAAAATGGGCAGGAAATTGAAGGGAAGGAGGAGAGTGACAGTCTCTTTTCCACTCCCCCGGCTGACACTAACCTGGAAGCTCTCCTGTATCTCTTGTTATTTCCCTATATCCATATCACACCTTGGCAAATCATTTCTTATTAAATATTCTTCAAATTACTTAATTTTAATACGCCATCTCTTTTCTGCTGATATGCACAGAGATCCTAAAGTATCTTCTGGTCTATCCAAAACCGATCTGTGGCAACAGACATAAACTATAAGGGGATCAACTGCTATAGCTAACATTGAACCCTACAAATATTCCATTCAAATATTTTTATAAAATACCTTGAGTGCCTCCTCATTGCTCCAAAGACTGAGCCAAAATAGAGTCTATGCAAGCATTTTATTATCTAGATGTATATGTAGTCATCAGTCAATTAACCACTCAAAAGTATACAATTTAAACTGGTAAATGCCATGTGGAAAAAGCATGCTGTATTATGAAAGTATATAAGGGAGGTTCCTAATACTCTATGAGTGAGAGAAATTTAGCCTGCTTTAAATCCTATTTAAATGGAGATACAGTGGGAATGTAGACATTTGATATGTGTGTAGGACTGGGAAGAAAATATCTGATGATAGATTTGTGAGGTATTTAGAAGTAACCCTGGTAAGCAATGATGATGAATTGGATTAGAAACAGTAAGAGAAAGTTAGGTGCCAAAAAATGTCCTAAAATACCTGTTGGCTGATCCAAAAGGATGGCTGTGACATGTAGGACTGCCAGAACAAGCCTGGGTTTAGAGCTCAGAAGATGAGTCTTAGGTATTGCTGAATTTGTGGTGCATTTGAAATATCCAAGTGAGATGATAAGAAGCTAGTGCTGGATAGAGGCCTGAAGCTCTGTATGTGGAGATGTCGTCATATCCAGGTGCATAACTTAGATATTCTAGGACAAAATTAGAATGTGAGAAGAGGACAAATCCCTGAGGAGGAGTTCCAACATAGCATGGCCCAGTAAACAAATATAAGCCTGCAAATAAAACTAAAAAGGGAAATTCAGAGATGTAGCAGAAAAAAACAGCAATAGCATCAACGAGGCTAAGAAAAGAGAATTGTCATCAGTGATTAGTGTGGAATAGAGCCAAGCAAAATGACATCTGAATTAATAAATTCTATCTAACTATTAGGTAACTGACAATGGGAGGAAAACCAGATTGAAATGAATGTAGGTTGAGAATATGTGGACTATAAATATAGGGAATTTGTTCAATATAAAAGGAAGAGATCAGGGTTGGATGAAGAGTGTGGTTGAGGGAGAATTATTTTTCAAGATGAAAAAACTCTAGCATCTTTAAATGTGAATAAGAAGAACATAGGTAAAGAGAAAAGGGTTGAAAATACAAAAAAAAAATTGATAATATAAGATTCATAGAAGGCAAATGTGACAATATCCAAAATAGAAGTATTATCAGGTCTATAATGAATAAGTCAAATCTATATTAGAAGAATTAGACATAAAAAATAGGTAGTCATGAAACAAAACAAATGGAGATCTTGGAAATGAAAAATACCACAGCTATAAAAAAGGAAATAGATGTCTAAAAAGTGGACTTGATTCAGCTAAGTAGTGAATTAATGGTCTGAAAGATGGAGTTAAGGATTCTCCTAGAAAGCCATACAAAGGAAAGAAGTGGAAAGTATAGAATAAAAGAGAGGAATTATGGAGGATAGATCTGGAATTCCTTCACATCTATTTGGAGTTCCAAAATGAGAAGACAGAAAATATGGAGGATAATCAATATTTGAAGAGATAATGGCTGAGAATTTTTCAGAATTTATAAAAAGCATGAGTCTACAGACTGAAAGATCTTAGTATATTCAGTTCAGTTCAGTACTCAGTTGTGTCTGACTCTTTGCAACCCCATGAATTGCAGCATGCCAGGCCTCCCTGTCCATCACTAACTCTTGGAGTTCACTCAGACTCACGTCCATCGAGTAGGTGATGCCATCCAGCCATCTCACCCTCTGTCATCTCCTTCTCCTTCTGCCCCCAATCCCTCCCAGCATCAGAGTCTTTTCCAATGAGTCAATTCTTCTCATGAGGTGGCCAAAGTACTGGAGTTTCAGCTTTAGCATCGTTCCTTCCAAAGAACACCCAGGACTGATCTCCTTCAGAATGGACTGGTTGGATCTGCTTGCAGTCCAAGGGACTGTCAAGAGTCTTCCCCAACACCACAGTTCAAAAGCATCAATTCCTCGGTGCTCAGCTTTCTTCCCAGTCCAACTCTTTTAGTATATTAAATAGTGCAAAACAAACACACATACACTTCACAATGAAATTTTGTATATAAAGGGTACTTAGTAAATTTTTAAAAATCTATCAGAAGGAAAAGATAGATTATTAACAACAACAACAAAAATAAAAGTCATAATCATCTATCACTGAGTAGGATTCTGAGGGAAAAAAGAAGCAAATGAAGCTCCTATCCTCTTAGCCTTTACTAGATATAGGAAATGCTGACAAATTCATAAAAAAGAACAATGCAGTAATATGTGATAGGTGATGGTCAAAAGATATGAGCCAAGGATATGGAAGTATAATTTATACAGTGCTCTAAATTTTAGTGATTTTCACACATTCGTAAATAGCTACTGAGGGCTTCTCATATTCAAAGTGCTGTATGTGACCCTCCAGGATAAATGACGAGAATAAAGAGCAGTGCTTTCTGCCCTCATGGAACTACAGTTTAGCAGGTTTTTATTATACAGTACCAGGCCAGCTATAGGATGTCTGTAAAAACATAGTTAATGACTTTGCCATAGAGAAAATCAAGCCACCACTCAATGTTTATCATCCAGGTAAAGGAGGAAATGAAAAAAGGCTCGGCTTGGATGATCACTGCCACCTTGAACATCTTTGACACTGAGACTGGTCTACCATGCAGCCCAAGACATTCTAAACATCCTTGATTCTCTTTCCTACTAGCTCATGTGAAAGGTACCTCCCCAGATAAATATAGCAAATATTATTTTTGTGCACTGATTGCATGAAAATAACCCTATGCACATCATATGTGTTGTCATATGCATCATATGGGTCATATATAATATTGCATATTATATGCATCAATAGGTGATTTAATCTTCACTGCTCAATTTTGGCAGAAATAGAATACAATCCAACTTGTCATCAAGAGTCCTGTTTATATATATATATTGTACTGTGTTCCCAAGTGTTTACATTTTGAAGTTCTTTTGCACTCAGTGTCTAATAGTATGCATGAAAATGTTATTAATTTGACTTTACCAAGAGCCAAAATAGTCATAAATTTGAGAATCAGCATTTAATACCAGTTGTTTCCTGTTTTGATTTTCTCTTTCATTTTTGATTGATATTTTTTCAAGGCCATTTACTTACTTAATTCTTGTACTCTTTACTTTCTTGGTATTATGGAGATAAAAATTAGGTGATGTTCCCATTTATAATTATTTAAATAAGTATTAAGTATACAAGTTGTAAATAAATATTTTACATCTATTTGGTTGGGAAAAGATGGAAATCTCTGTTAATATATCCATCTAGATCCGTCTACTGCATAGATGTTGTAAGGTATATTTGAGGTTATCCAAAAATATGCATTCTTTTAGAGACTGAATTTGGAAGTCAACTCTTTTCACTGTAGCTAGCAGTGTTATAAACAGTTACAGAAAACTTTAAAACCCTGGGCTCTGAGAGGGCTTCCATATGACTCAAAATTGTTAGTTTTACTGCAGGTTTCTTTAATAATTTTAGCATCATTGTGTTTCACACAATGACATTTTGGTTCTTTTCTCCATCTGGAAGAGATTCTGTCCTAAGGCCCAGAAAATAGCAACCTGGAAAAGGAATCATAGCTGCCCACTATGGACAGGCACTGTACTTTTCCTCTTTCCAAAAGAGCTTCCTTCTTCTGTATCCTTTGACAGTGATTGACAGCTACAACAAGTTGTTGTGTCAAAGCTCTTGCAAGTCAATTATGAAAATGATGTGCACTTGCTTCAAAATGATTGTAAATTGCTTCTGGCTGATCAGAATAATGAGTTGTGGTGATGCTAATCAACATTGGGCATATATAGTACCTTGTTTCTGCCGTCATGTTTGCAGCTGCAACTGGTTCAGTCAAAAGAGAGTGTTTTCGTATTTCTCATGTGTTGAGGCAGGAAGCTCACAATAGAGACATTGCTGCAGGATGGAAGAGGTGGCCTCAAGGAGAGATGGTGAAACAAAGCAACGCTTGTTTATACATCAGTTGTACAAGTCGTTATGTTTACCAGTCCCTTATGAATTTGGTTTGGGGAAGCAAAGAGGAAGGCAACATTAGTTAGAGATGGATCTTTTGTATTATTGCATCTTCATGGAAGCACTGTGAAGGGGCTGGTTTTAGTCCCATGTAATAGATGAACACACTGACCCTAGGAAATTACCCAGCACTGCACAGGCAGTGGTAAGATTTTAATTTTCCTTAATTAATTTTAAAGCTCAGTCTGTACCAGTGTTGTCAAAACAGTGTCTATAGACCTTCTGCTCTCGGCTTTCCCTTGTGTACCTGTTTATGGCTCAGCTGCCCAGGCCCCACCCCACACAAGCTTAGTAAGAATCCCTGGGGAGTGAAATAGGTGTCAAAGATGTAAAGTTTTAACCATTAGCTCCAGGTTGTAGTCATGCACACAGAAGCTTGATAGCAGCAACTTCTTGTTCAGTCGTTCAGTCCAGTCTGACTCTTTTCGACCCCATAGACTGCAGCATGCCAGGCTTCCCTGTCCTTCACTATCTCCCAGAATTTGCTTAAACTCATGTTTATTGAGTCAATGATGCCATCCAACCATCTCATCCTCTACCGTCCCCTTCTCCTCTTGCCCTCAATCTTTCCCAGTATCAAGGTCGTTTCCGATGAATAGGCTCTTTGCATCAGGTGACCAAGTACTGGAGCTTCAGTTTCAGCAGCAGTCTTTTCAAAGAATATTCAAGGTCTATTTCCTTTAGGATTAAGTGCACCTTACCTTGACTATTCCTTCTTTCTCTCAAAATTCTGTAAGACACACCATAGGTATTCAAATTTATCACAAAAAGCTACAAATTTGACTTTCATTCACTGTATCTCAGAGGTTCTGTTTTGCTTTTCTCTCAGATGGAATTTGAGAGAAATACCATTTCAGTTTATTGCTTCATAACTTGGAACTTCACTATCCTGTCCTCTTTCCTGCATAATTGCTGTATCAGACTAATTTCTTTTATTCACATAGTTCGGGTGGGGCTCTGGACAAGGAGAAGATGAAATGACAAAGGCCACAATATTACATAGTGCAGTGTAACTTGTCCAGAGAAGTATGGGGGGAAGAATGTAAGCCTAGAGGTCGCAGAATGGATTCTAACTTTGGACATGGCTTCCTTACTAACTCATTATGTGGCTTTGCTGGCCCTTGATCCCTCTGAGCCACTTTTCCCTAATAACAATAGAAAATGTAATTAATTGAGACATAAAATTAATATCTTTTCCCATCAAAAATAAAGTATTGGCTTGCAAAAGCAATTCAAAAATAGTTTTGCCATTCCTCAAAATGTTCAACATAGAGGTACTAGACAATTAAACTCCAAAGTACATACTCAGGAGAAATAAAAACATATGTCCACTGAAAAATTTAGACACATTATTCGTTATATCAAAAAGAATGGAAACAATCTCAGCTGTTCTTCAACTGATTAAGGGATAAATAAAATGTGGTATATCAATAGAATAGGATATTTGTCAACAAAAATAATGTAATGCAGATATATAATACAATGGGATGTATCTTGAAATAAGTCAGTTTAAAAAGACTGGATAGCATATGATTCCTTTTCTATGAAAAGTATGTAATAGGCAAATTCATAGACAGAAAGTAGATTAGTGGTTGCCTAGTGGGGGATTCAGAGAAGGCAATGGCACCCCACTCCAGTACTCTTGCCTGGAAAATCCCATGGACAGAGGAGCTTGGTAGGCTGCAGTCCATGGGGTTGCTAAGAGTTGGACACGACTGAGAGACTTCACTTTCACTTTTCACTTTCATGCATCAGAGAAGGAAATGGCAACCCACTCCAGTGTTCTTGCCAGGAGAATCCCAGGGACAGTGGAGCCTGATGGGCTGCTGTCTATGGGATCACACAGAGTCGGACACAACTGAAGCAACTTAGCAGCAGCAGCAGCAGTGGGGGATTGGAAGATAGAGTAATGGCTAATGGGCATTTTTATGAGAAGGAAGACGGTGAAGTAAATATTTTAAATTGATGCTGATGGTTGCACAATTCTGTGAATGAACTAACACCATTTAATCGTACCCTTTAAGGGAGTGAATTGTATATTAATTGTACCTCAATGAAGCCACTAAAATGTGAGGTATTGGAAAATAATAAAATATTTTATTTTGGAGATTATCCCTATGTTGTATTTACTCAAAGCAGTTGCTCACAGCATTACCAAGCTCTTATATAAATTTTTTGGCTTCCCTGACACCTGCAATGCAGGAGACCCTGGTTCAATTTCTGGGTCCGGAAGATCTGCTGGAGAAGGGATAGGCTAACCACTCCAGTATTCTTGAGCTTCCCTTATGGCTCTGCTGGTAATGATTTCAACTGTAATGCAGGAAACCTGGGTTCGATCCCTGGGTTGGGATGATCCCCTGGAAAAGGGACAAGCTACCCACTCCAGTATTTTGGCCTGAAGAATTTCATGGACTGTATAGTCCATGAGGTGCCAAAGGATTGGACACAACTGAACGACTTTCACTTTCACTTATATTATTTTCAGTAAAAGGGGATTCAGTTCAGTTAAGTTCAGTTGCTCAGTCGTGTCCGACTCTTTGCGACACCATGAATCGCAGCACGCCAGGCCTCCCTGTCCATCACCAGCTCCTGGAGTTCACTCAGACTCACGTCCATCGAGTCAGTGATGCCATCCAGCCATATCATCCTCTGTCGTCCCCTTCTCCTCTTTCCCCCAATCCCTCCCAGCATCAGAGTCTTTTCCAATGAGTCAACTCTTCACATGAGGTGGCCAAAGTACTGGAGTTTCAGCTTTAGCATCATTCCTTCCAAAGAAATCCCAGGGCTGATCTCCTTCAGAAAGGGGATTAGGATGCATGCTAATAAAAATATTGAAGGTGTTAGACGGGGTGATGTAATCTAGATCCACCAGTACTGATCTGATGGAAATCAGTTGTTAAATGTCAAAATAAAGGAAAGGAAGAAGGAAAACCTGGCAAGGTACACGCGGATGGCTGGAAAAAGCAGGCACTTAGCATTAAGGGGAAAGTTTCCATGCAAGTTGCGGTCTTCCAGTCATTGTCCACGTCCCTGAAATCTATTTTTTCCCAGAAATCTCTTTTGGGATTTGGAACAAAACGGACATCATAATAGTCTCATCTCCAGTGCAAGTATAGAGTTTCAGTACAAAGGGAAAAAACTAAATACCATTGTTGACTTAATTCCAGGTTTTAGACTCTAATTCTATGGCACTGATATCTCACAAATTCTCTGTTCCTCTGCCAAACTCAACAGGGATGAACAGCCTTACTCTTGGAATACGTTTGATGGTTGGGTTGCATGAACCCTGGAATCCTGGAATGTTCTGTCTGTTTCTGTTTGTGGGTTCTTTAATGCCTTCTGAGTCTGTAACACTGCCCAAATCCATACAGCAGAGCTACAATCATTTCCAGTAAATCTCATCAACTTTTGGGACATCCCTGTAAATTTCCTTAAGTTCAATTTCTAGCATTAAACTTAAGAAAGATTTTCTTATGTAGCATCTACTCTAGTTATAACATTATGCTGTTTTTGAAAGCCATAAAATGATAGAGACTAACAATCTTAGACATTTCTTTGTTTGCTCTTTCATTTAATGCCTGAAGTAAACTTAAATGGTGTTATACTACTTATTTTAGAGATAAGAAAGCTAAATGTTTGAAAGGCTAAAAAGCATGTTAACAGTCATATAGCTAAGAAATCGAGAGAGGGCAGAGTGCTCATCTAGATTTGTCTGATTTTGTGAGTCTATGTTTTTTTCCTACTGTTTCACATTATTTGGATTTATTGGCAAGTTCTATAGACAAGCTCCTAACATCCATAAATTTCTTTTAGAGACCTTAGCAAATCGGGGTTCAGATAGAAAAATACTATGTTTTAGCACTGAAATGAAAACTAACATTAAATAAGCAATGATCAGGTAGAAGGTAAGTTAACATACAGAAAACTAAGATCATGGCATCTGATCCAATCAATTCATGAGAAATAGATGGGGAAATAGTGGAAACAGTGTCAGACTTTATTTTTTGGGCTCCAAAATCACTGCAGATGGTGACCGCAGCCATGAAATTAAAAGATGCTTTCTCCTTGGAAGGAAAGTTATAACAACCTAGATAGCATATTCAAAAGCAAAGACATTACTTCACCAACAAAGGTCCATGTAGTCAAGGCTATGGCTTTTCCAGTGGTCATGTATGGATGTAAGAGTTGAACGGTGAAGAAAGCTGAGCACCAAAGAATTGATGCTTTTGAACTGTGGTATTGGAGAAGACTCTTGAGAGTCCCTTGGACTGCAAGGACATCCAACCTGTCCATCCTAAAGGAGATCAGTCCTGGGTGTTCATTGGAAGGACTCATGCTGAGGCTGAAACTCCAATACTTTGGCCACCTCATGCAAAGAGTTGACTCATTGGAAAAGACCCTGATGCTGGGAGGGATTGGGAGCAGGAGGAAAAGGGGAGGACAGAGGATGAGATGGCTGGATGGCATCACCGACTCAATACACATGAGTTTGGGTGAATTCCGGGAGTTGATGATGGACAGGGATGCCTGGCGTGCTGCGATTCATGGGGTCGCAAAGGATTGGACACGACTAAATGACTGAACTGAAGTTAACATATATAACAATATATGTGGACAGTATCCTTTTCATTAGATTTTGTTGTTCAGTTGCCAAGTTGTGTCCGACTCTGCAATCTTACAGACTGCAACACCCCAGCCTTCACTATCCTTCACTATCTCCTGGAGTTTGGTCAAACTCATGTCCATTGCGTATGACATTATCCATCCATCTCATCCTCTGTCATCCCCTTCTCCTCCTGCCTTCAATCTTTCCCAGCATCAGGGTCTTTTCCAATGATGAAAAAGTCAGCTCTTTGCATCAGGTGGCCAAAGTTTTGGAGTTTCAGCATCAGCATCAGTCCTTCCAATGAATATTCAGGGCTGATTTCCTTTGGGAAGGACTGGTTTGATCTCCTTGCTGTTTGAGGGACTCTCAAGATATTTTTCCAACACCACAATATGAAACCATCAGTTCTTCGGCACTCAGACTTCTTTAGGTTACAGGTGGGGAAAGTGAGGCACGGGTTAGCAAACTAAGTTGGTAGTGTTTATTTTGCTACTCAATGGTAATTTGTCTGTACCTAGAACCTATACTCTTTCCAATATTCTTGTGGCATAGTTAGAAAAAGAATTAAAATAAAGCATCTTAAGCTGGAAAAGAAGGAATTAATAGGCCTATATAAAGGCCACAGCAATAGAGTCCATATTTCCAAAGTCTTAATGGCTAATTTTAAGAACTCACATATAAATTTGTAAATATCCTTTTCAAGAAATAAAGAGTTTTAATTTGCTGGCATATGAGATTTGTTTGTAAATGAGCTTGTGTTGAACTCACTGCATCCAGAATGTCTATGAATTTTGGTTTCTTGTATCTTGTATAGATGTTTTTTTTTGTTTTGTTTTGTTTTTTTAACATCAGGTACTAGAGTACTCCCAAGCTGAATGTACATTCAGAGCTATATAACATTTGAACCTATATAGCACAGTACCATAGACAGAAGAGATGAAAGGCTCATTCAATCTGAAGAGTAATATATCTGGGGGTAGTGGGGTGGTTGTGGTACAGGCCTTGCCATGCCTATATGCTCCAACTTCAGGATGAGACAGGCTTCGACAGCACCAGAGATGCTAAGATGGTAATGCCAGTCTTGCTATTAATGCAGAAAGTGAAAGTGAAGTCGCTCAGTCGTGCCCGACTCTTTGCAACCCCATGGACAGTAGCCTGCACCAAGCTCCTCCATCCATGGGATTTTCAAGGCAAGAGTACTGGAGTGGGTTGCCATTTCCTTCTCCAGGGAATCTTCCCAACCTAGGCATTGAACCCAGGTCTCTCGCATTATAGACAGAGGCTTTACCTTCTGAGCCATCAGGGAAGTCCACTATTAATGCAGAACTCAGTGTAATTGGTGAATAGACATTCAGATAATTGAAATGTGTTTTAATCAAGAACAGAGTAAATGCCGGATTCCATGACTCTAAGATGTCATTTCCAAAGGTTGAGAAGCATTAGCTTACAGAAAACATAACAGGAATCTCAATTCCATTCCTCCCCAGGAGTCTCTTTCTTCTAACCCAACAGAGTATTTTTTGCTCACTTAGATTGGTTAGCATTAAAAATAGTTTTTTTTTTTTTTTGCCAGAGAGATGACGTTTGAATGTTATTAATTATTTATGTTTTTGAAAAAAAGAGGGAGCTTGATACAGCCAAGAGAAATGATGACTTTATATAGACAGTAAACATTTTTCTACAAATTCTAGACTCATTGCTTTTACAGTTTTATATATTAAAATTCAATATTTTATCTTTCTTTTGTATTGGCTATTAACTGGAGAATTAAGGTGTTCTAGTCTATACAGCATTTGACCATGGAAAACTATTGTCTGTTTAAAATTACTATTCATTGGTTCTCTAGTTTTTTTCTAACTTCTCAAATTTGTTCTTTTGATTTTTTTTTCTTTTATTCACCTTCATTATTTCAATTGAATGTCACTGAATTAGCAGACTATCTTCCAAGGACATACTAAGCACATTTCTAATTCTATGAGAGCTCATGTGATGATACTACAATGTGGACAAGAGCTCTTTCAAACCAGAGGACATACTTTTTATGGTATTTGAATAAGCTCTAGGATCTGCTGTAAGTATCCTGCATCTATATGCCAACCATCATCAATGATAAGTACCTTTTGGATTCCTGCTTACATGTTTTCATTTTTCTATGTTTAGTTACCATAGTTTCCTTTTTATTAATGAAGATTACTTTGCCTTGGAAGCTTTCCTGAGACAGCTACACTGTGGATTAAAATCCACTCATTCAGTTTGTTAACTTAGAATGAGACCAAGTTCTTAGCCATAGTTTCAGCATTGAAAGTGCATCATCTTTGAGGGGATAGCTAAAAGTGGGGGCTGCTATGGGTCCATGAAGTAGTGAGACTAGAGAACCAAATTGCTTCATAGTTGTTCTAGTACAATCAGAAACTAAAAATATCTCTTGCTTCCTTTCCCTAATTGTCTGGAAAGGCAGTGACATTTTTACTAATGCATCTTTGTGTGATGGTTTTACATTTACTCATGTCAGTCTTGGAAACTAAAAAGGAGAATCAGCATATTTCTGTATTTCCTCTAAGCAGTCAACTTTTAAGCCATACCTCCTTTTACAGCCATACAGTTTAAGAATTCTGGAATTCATACACTTCAACTTCCTTATTTTCTCTGCTCATCACCAAGATAATATTTAGAACTTTGGTTTGACAGTCCAGTTTATTTGTAGCCTCTCACCTGCTTTCAATCTCTGTTCCTATTGCATAAAGAAAAATGAAAGTCTCCATATCATCGGTAGGTATGCTTCAAGGTAACGTGCCTTGGCATCTGTGTCATTTTTGACTGAAATAATAATACATTCTCCTTCCTTCTGTCTGACAAGATCCTACTACACCATCACAATTGAGCTTTTGTGTAAAGTCTCCTCCAAGTGAACTCAATTGTTACACCTTATATTTTATTTCCATTTCACTGCAATATATCTTTCTATGAATCAGACTCTTCAGCTAGTCTGTGTTTTTACTTGAAAATAAAGATCTTGTCTTGTTCATTTTTCATCATTAGTACTTAGTTCTAGAGTGGAAATCAAACAGTCCTAGATTTAAATCATATTCTAACACTTGCTCTATGTGATTTTGGAAAAGCCTGCCAAACTTTTCTCCTCACCTGTAAAAGTAAGATAACATTCAACTTGTCTGGGTTTTGTTATAATCCATCATAATATTTGTAAAAGAACTTGGTGCAATGTCTGAAACATAGTAAACATCCAATTAACTCTTGCTAAATAATTGTGGGTGAATGAATTAGATGTTCATTTTAACTCCCTGACAATATTGTGTTTGTGTATTTTTTTTCCCCAAAGCAGATTCATTTCTGTTCAAAGTATACATTGAGAGTTTATCTGTGTTTGGTTTGATTCATTCATGCATGAAGTCCTTTCTATGCCATGTATGTGTCTGTGTGTGTGTATATATATATATATATATAAATAAATATATTTATAGATATATATGTGTGTCTCTGTATGTGTGTGTATATATATATGTATACACAGCATATATATGTGTGTGTGTATGTCTATAGGTATATGTGTGTGTGCATATATATGTGTCTATGTATATATAGATGCACACATATATATGTATAGATATAGATATATATGGCATCTGTCTAGAGAGAACTAGTTCTGGATAGCTAAAAGATTTTCCATGGTCCCCTTTAGAAAAGCTGAATTTCTAGTTCTTTCAGATTAAGGGAGCCTGACAATGGCCTTCATAAGTGTATCATCTGACATGTAAATCTGATATTCTCAGTGCAAGAGAAGACAGGTCTAACCAGGTTGATACCATACTTTCCATCCTTATGTGGGGATGTCAAGCATTTTTATTCTACAATCTTCTCTTGTCTTATACTCCACAGCCTTACAAAAGCTTCTTTCCTGGTTCAGATCCTTGCAGAGTCAAGTCATGACTATTTAAGAGCTTAACTGTTGAAAAAATGAGCTGATCCTTATGGAGATTGAATGGGGAAATGTGGGCTGTTTAGTAGAGATTAACCTCTATGATTAGCAAAACTCCCACTAGTAAAACAGTAACTAATGTGTTTACACTAATTTACAACATACTGCAGGCATCACTATATATCCTTATCCAGTTTGTTACTTACTGTGGCACACTAAGCTGGTTACAATCGATGCCATTTATTCAGACTGGTTTGGAGACAGTACCATGTAGCAGATAAAATAATGGGTGTTGAAATAACAACCAGGCTTGAATTCTTGCTGTTCACAGAGTAGCTTCATGATTCTAGATGTTACTTAAGCCTCAGTAACCTTGATTTTCTCATTTGGAAAATGAAAATTATAATTTTTATGACAAAGCATGTGGTGAGGATTATATAAGAAAAAGTATAGAATTTAGACCAGTGTGAACACTCACTCCACTCTTAGAATTACTCTAGAGAACTCTTCAAGAAAATTAGGGATACCAAGGGAACATTTCATGCAAAGATGGACTTGATAAAGGACAGAAATGGTATGGCCCTAACAGAAGCAGAAGATATTAAGAAGAGATGACAAGAATACACAGAAGAACTGTACAAAAAAGATCTTCATGACACAGATAATCACAATTGTGTGATCACTCACCTAGAGCCAGACATCCTGGAATGTGAAGTCAAGTGGGCCTTAGAAAGCATCACTATAAACAAAGCTAGAGGAAGTGATGGAATTCCAGTTGAGCTATTTCAAATCCTGATAGATGATGCTGTGAAAGTGCTGTACTCAATATGCCAACAAATTTGGAAAACTCGACAGTGGCCACAGGACGGGAAAAGGTCAGTTTTCATTCCAATCCCAAAGAAAGGCAATGCCAAAGAATGCTCAAACCACCGCACAATTGCACTCATCTCACACGCTAGTAAAGTAATGCTCAAAATTCTCCAAGCCAGGCTTCAGCAATATGTGAACCGTGAACTTCCAGATGTTCAAACTGGTTTTAGAAAAGGCAGAGGAACCAGAGATCTAATTGCCAACATCTGCTGGATCATCGAAAAAGGAAGAGAGTTCCAGAAAAACATCTATTTCTGCTTTATTGACTATGCCAAAGCCTTTGACTGTGTGGATCACAATAAATTGTGGAAAATTCTGAAAGAGATGGGAATACCAGACCACCTGACCTGCCTCTTGGGAAACCTATATGCAGGTCAGGAAGCAACAGTTAGAACTGGACATGGAACAACAGACTGGTTCCAAATAGGAAAAGGAGTATATCAAGGCTGTATATTGTCACGCTGCTTATTTAACTTATATGCAGAGTACATCATGAGAAATGCTGGGCTGGAAGAAGCACAAGCTGGAATCAAGATTGCCGGGAGAAATATCAATAACCTCAGATATGCAGATGACACCACCCTTATGTCAGAAAGTGAAGAGGAACTCAAAAGCCTCTTGTTGAAAGTGAAGGTGGAGAGTGAAAAAGTTGGCTTAAAGCTCAACATTCAGAAAACGAAGATCATGGCATCTGGTCCCATCACTTCATGGGAAATAGATGGGGAAACAATGGAAACAGTGTCAGACTTTATTTTTTTGGGCTCCAAAATCACTGCAGATGGTGACTGCAGCCATGAAATTAAAAGATGCTTAGTCCTTGGAAGGAAAGTTATGACCAACCTATCAATAGATAGCTTATTGAAAAGCAGAGACAGTACTTTGCCAACAAAGATCTGTCTAGTCAAGGCTATCATTTTTCCAGTGGCCATGTATGGATGTGAGAGTCAGACTGTGAAGAAAACTGAACGCCAAAGAATTGATGCTTTTGAACTGTGGTATTGGAGAAGACTCTTGAGAATCTCTTGGACTGCATGGAGATCCAACTAGTCATCCTAAAGGAGACCAGTCCTGGGTGTTCATTGGAAGGCCTGATGCTGAGGCTGAAACTCCATTACATTGGCCACCTCATGCGAAGAGTTGACTCATTGGAAAATACTCTGATGCTGGGAGGATTGGGGGCAGGAGGAGAAGGGAACAACAGAGGATGAGATGGCTAGACGGCATCTCCGACTCGATGCACATGAGTTTGGGTGAACTCCGGGAGTTTGTGGTGGACAAGGAGGCCTGGCGTGCTGCGATTCATGGGGTCGCAAAGAGTCGGACATGACTGAGCGACTGAACTGAACTGCACTGAACTGGTTATTGATGTATTTAACTTCCTTTTCCAACTCCACACTCATGTACTAAAGTTTCCTTTGTCCTAAACTGAAGATTTTCTTCTTGAAAATCATCACCTCTTTTTTTTTTTTTTTCCTCTTTATTTCGGTGAAGGGCATTATCAAGCTCTCTGTTACAGGGGTGGTGAAAGCATGAATGAGACTATATTTAATCTCTTCCCTTTCCAGACCATAGCTCTGTAGTTGCCAAGATCTGCTGGTCTCCCTTCGACCAGCTCCCCTCCAGCTCGGTGTGCTGTTCCCATATCGTGTCTGCCTTGTTCCTCATCCCTCGGATTATTCTCATATCACCAACCTGATACTCAGAATCATAATCCCTTTCTTTCTGACTAGTTTACATCCTCCTGTCAATTATATACTTCTCCAAAAATGTATCCCTCCCATGTTTTCTGCCCCCTCATCTATGAAGACTTAGAATCTTCCCTCTCATTCTATATTCTATTTATCTAAAATGCAAATTCTTTCATTTTACATTTTAGTCTTTATTGAGTGCACACATTCTTGATAGCATACAGGAGATGTACTCGGTTGATATATGCTATCTAAGGAATCTGCTTCTCACAACAGAACCCTCCTACTAGGTGGAAGTAAATATTATTATCTCCGCCTGAAGTTGAGGAAACCAAGGCTGCCAGTGGTCAAAACTGTTGCCGATGGTCATTATATCTTTGTGTTTGTTGGTAGAACTAAAATTTGCATTCCTCTATTAATAATCCAAGAACTCTGTCTCTAAAGCTTTAAGATAAACCACCTTTTTGGGGGAATGTCTTGCCCAAATTCTCTTTCTTCCTCTTTCTCCCTGTAAAAAATTTCTCTTTCTCCTCTGTTTCTATCTCCATTTCTGTATGTCTGTTTTACAGGACCTGTCCTATCTTATTTTGTAGTGAAGATCTGTGTGTGTGTGTGTGTGTGTGTGTGTGTGTGTAATCTCCTCTTTCACCTTCTCAATTCAATAAGAACTTAAACCATTTCATTTTCAACTTTTATTTCTATGCAGATCCTTATATGAAGCAGATATTTAGGAAATGCATAACTGAACTAAAATGAATGAAATCAATTGTGTTGACCCAGTGCCTTCAAGAAACCAACAACAGAACATGGAGTTGGACTCAGGGTTTTCCTTAAACAATAATACTGTCCTTAAAATCTCATAGGGTCAAATATATCGGACTCTCAAATAACAGATGTGTATTTTGAGTCTATCTCTTAGACGCTTACCAGGACTGTGTTTTGGGGGTAAGTTACCTCATCTATCTGACTCTTCTCTTACACATAAAATGAGGAAAAATACTCACACAGCAGGTATGTTATGAGAACATAACATTTAGAGACCATTTATAAACATCTTGGCTCCTCATAGCTGGTTCAGTAGGTAAACAATCTTCCTGCAATGCTGGAGACCCGAGTTCAATTCCTGAGTCAAGAAGATCCCCTGGAGAAGGAAATGGCAACCCACTCCAGTATTCTTGCCTAAGAAATCCCATGGACAGAGGAGCCTGGTGGACTTCAGTCCATGGGGCCACAGAGTTGGACATGACTGAGTGACTAAACCACCTAAACACCATGGTAGTAATAAATGAGAGTTTTAGTCAGTAGGACACCTTCTATTATACAAAAGTATAAAAAACAGGAACCACAAACTCGTTTCCAGTTTTATTTTCCTGGTTTTTTTTTTTCCAAGCAGATATTGAAATGAGAATGAGAGACAAGTGAATAAACAGAATTGCTTCTAATTAGAGTAACTGTCAAGTCTTCTGTGAGGCTTTTACAACCTTAGAAAATGCTCTAGGCATATGGGAAGGAGAGTGAACCAGTATTAGGTTAGAACCATGGCTAACAATCCCTACTTCAGTTTCATTGCAATTAGACTTTAGATAGTTGGTAGATGGAAGATGGTTAAGAAAATAAAATTGAAAAAGCTTGACCCAGAACAGGATGTAAGAGTGGAGTCCATGAAAATTGTGTTTTGGAGCATGGCATTACCTAACTGTCTAGTTTAAGAAGGAAAAGGTGCAGAAACTATCGCCATCATAAGCAAAGGAGCAACAAGAACAGAAAATAATATTCAGAACAGGCCATTTCAGAGAAACCATCCACTCTGAGTCTTACCTTGGCACTTGAGGGATTTTAGTCTAGTCTATGAAGCAAGGATTCCCGTATTATGTCTCCCAAATTTCAAAGGCAAGAAAAGTGAGCCTCGGAAGACAATAGAATGGTTAATTTACCTAACGTCTGCTAGTAGGATATTTCTTAGATGATTTCTGATAAGGACAGTAATGGGCTTTACTTTTTTTTTATTTTTAATGAAGGTCATGCTGTGGAACAAAGTAATATAAATCATATTTCAGGGGGACTGAGAAATCTACTAAAGATTCATGTATTCAACATGTATTTGCTGAGTATATACCATGTGTCAAGAACAATGCTATAATGTTAGATGTGTGTTAAAGAAAAGACTTATTTTGTTCTCCTGTGTGCATGCTAAGTCCAGCCGTTTCAGTCATATCTGACTCTTTGCAACCCTCTGGACCATAGCCCTCCAGGCTCCTCTGTCCATGGGATTTTCCAGGTAAGAATACTGAAGCTGATTGCCATTTCCTCCTCCAGGGGATCTTCCCGACCCAGGGATCGAACCTGCAACTCTTATGTCTCCTGCATTGGCAACTGGGTTCTTTACCACTAGAGCCACCTGGGAAGCCTCATTTTGTTCTCAGATATCTCTTAGTCTATGAGAAAGAAAGATGAATAGACAATTACAGTTTGATGTTAGAAGTCCTCTGCTAGTGAGTTATATTTTTTTAACTCATTTAATTTTCTCCAACAGTTTGCAGATAGGTACAATTATTATCTCTAGTTTATTAAATGTGAAACTCAGAGAGGTAAACCTGCTTTTTTATAAGCAAGGAAGTATCAGAGCTGGAATTTGACCCTGCCTTCAAAGTTGATACTTTAAAATTTTAAATATGCTACAACCCTAAGATGTTGTTAGAAATAGAATTGCCAGGATATCCGATCAAATTTGACCTCAGATAATTTTAATAATAATTTTAAGCATGAAAGTGTTCCATGAAATAATTGGTACATATACTTAAAAAAGGTGCATTGCTAATCTGAAATTTAAATTTAACTGGATACCCTGCATTTTTGTTTGCTAAGTCTGGGAACCATAGTTGGAGTACTAAGGAGTGTCACCTCGTCTGTCTTTGCATGGGAGAGATCAAAGACAGAGATGATACTTTATTTGATTTGAAAGTCATATTTTCTCCTAGCTTCATTTTCCTGTGTACTTTATTCTCCTTTTTTATTGAACTAGAGTTGATTTACAATATTATATTAGCTTCAGGTGCGCAACATAGTGATTCAATATTTGTATAGGTTATATTCCATTCAAAGTCATTATAAACCATTGAGCATAATGCCCATGTCTCACAACACATCCCTAAGTTTATTTTATGCTTACACAGTAGAAAATGCACAGTTTGTGCCTCCTAATCTCCTACCCCTAGTATTTCCTGCCTCTCCCATTGGTAACTCTTAATTTATTCTCTGTATCTTTGAGTCTCTTTTTCTCTTTTCTTGTATTTCTTTATTTTTCAGATTCTACATATAAGTGATAAAATACAATATCTGTCTTTCTCTGTCTGATTTATTTCACAAATCTTAATACCCTACAGGGCTATTCATATTGGTGCAGATGGGAAAAAAATTCTTTTTTGTGAGTGAGTAATATTCCATTGTATGTATAATACCATATCTTCTTTTCCATTCATCTTTTGATGGGCATTTAAATTGCTTCCTTATCTCAGAAATTGTAAATAATGCTGCTATGAACATTGGGTGCATGTATCTTTTTGAATTTGTGTTTTCATTCTTCAGGTATATATTCCCAAGAGAGGAATTGTTGGATCATTTGGTATATCTGTTTTTAGTTTTTGGAAGAAATCATTATTTTTCCATAGTGGCTGCACCAATTTATGTTCCCACCAACAGTATATTGAGATTCCCTTTTCTCCAAATTCTCACTAACATGTATTTGCAGATTTTTTGATGGTATCCACCCTGACAGGTATGAGGTGATATCTCAGGATGGTCTTAATTTGCATTTTTCTGATGCTTAGTGATGTTAAGCATCTTTTCATTTTCCTGTTGTATGTATTCCTGTTGTATGAATCTGTATGTATTCTTTGCAAAGATGTCTATTCAGATCCTCTTGACCGTTTTTAACTGGGTTCTTTTTTTAAAATATTAAGTTGTATAGAACAGTCTTATGGACTCTGTGGGAGAGGGAGAGGGTGGAAAGATTTGGGAGAATGGCATTGAAACATGTAAAATATCATGTAAGAAATGAGTTGCCAATCCAGGTTTGATGCACGATACTGGATGCTTGGGGCTAGTGCACTGGGATGACCCAGAGGGATGGTATGGGGAGGGAGGAGAGAGGAGGGTTTAGGATGGGGAACACATGTATACCTGTGGCGGATTCATTTTGATATTTGGCAAAACTAATACAATTATGTAAAGTTTAAAAATAAAAGAAAATTTAAAAATATATTAAGTTGTATAACCTATTTACATATTTTGGTATTAACTGATCATCATTCATATAATTTTCAAACATTTTCCTTCATTCAGTAGGTTATCTTTCTCTGTTTTCAAAGGTTTCCTTTGCTGGGCAGTAAATTTAAATTTTAATTAGGTCTTATTTTAAAAATTTTTGTTTAGTTTCCTTTGCCTTAGGAGAGTCAAAAACAAATATTGCTACAATTTATGTCAGCGAATTCTGCCTATGTTTCCTTCTGGGGGTTCCATGGTTTCTGGTCTTATATTCAGGTATTTAATCCACTTTGAGTTTATTTTTGTATACAGTGTGAGAAAATGTTTTAATTTTATTATTTTACATATAGTGAAAAGTGTCAGTTGCTCAGTCATGTCTGACTCTTTGTAACTCCATGGGTTGTAGCCTTCTAGGCTCCTCTGTCCATGAAATAATTCAGACAAGAATACTAGAGTGGGTAACCATTCCCTTCTCCAAGGGATCTTCCCAATCCAAGATCAAATATAGGTACCCTGCATTACAGGCAGATTCTTTACTGTCTGAGCCACCTGGGAAGCCAGTTTTGCATATACGTGTCCAGTTTTCCCAGCACCACTAATTGAAGAGACTATCTTTTCTCCATAGTATATTCTCACCTCCTTCATTGTAGGTTAACTGAGTGTTGCATTTTTAATTTATATAATAAAGACCATCCAACCAGTCCATTCTGAAGGGGTGGAATGAATGATGCTACAGCTGAAACTCCAGTACTTTGGCCACCTCATGCGAAGAGTTGACTCATTGGAAAAGACTCTGATGCTGGGAGGGATTGGGGGCAGGAGGAGAAGGGGACAACAGAGGATGAGATGGCTGGATGGCATCACTGACTCAATGGACATGAGTCTCAATGGACGTGAGTCTCAGTGAACTCCGGGAGTTGGTGATGGACAGGGAGGCCTGGTGTGCTGCAATTCATGGGGTCGCAAAGAGTCGGACACAACTGAGCAACTGATCTGATCTGATCTGATGCTAACACCATGTATTGCTTCCAGCCTAACTTAATTAATGTTATATCTAAAGTGTATTATTATGCTAGGAAAGTAGCATAATAATTGTGAAGAAGAATGATAATATATCTCATACTGTAAATTAAATGAGATAATGCATATAAAAGTAGACACTAGTGCCTAACATCTAGCAAGCTCTCATTAAAGGTCAATAGGAAGAAGTGATGGCATTATATTGGTGATAAATGTTACTATTTTTGCTACTGCTGCTACTTCTATACTTGTTATTTAAATAATAAAGTGATAGTATTGATCCTCACGAGATAGTTCCAATATAGCCATGGCAGGGAAAATATTGGCATTTGAGTGATGCATAACCTTTTGGTGGGACAAAGGTCATGGCTATGATTCAGGTCTTAAATCTTTTAGCCAAGTTATTATCATAGATTAAGCACTTATAAAATTATTTAAAATTCTAATATATCCAGATCTCTCAGTTTTGCCTTCAGAATTGCTTTACAGTAGTAGACTGAGGTCAACCATTTATTTGGAATTAAGAATTAGGTACTTGAATAAAGTTGTGTTTATCAGGCAATATTTACATTGAAATTGTATGTTGTAGAATGATAAATATGATAAAGCATGTTACATATACTTTATTCACATTTTATGCACTATTGATAAAACATTACTTGTATTGAAAATATCTTTGTTGTTGGTGAAACTGAAAGTGAAGCCGCTTAGTCGTGTCCGACTCTTAGCCACCCCATGGACTGCAGCCTACCAGGCTCCTCTGTCCATGGGATTTTCCAGGCAATAGCACTGGAGTGGATTGCCATTTCCTTCTCCAGGGTATCTTCCTGACCCAGGGATCGAACCCAGGTCTCCCGCATTGTAGACAGACGCTTTACCGTCTGAGCCACTAGGGGTGTTATTTGAGATTACTTTTTAGAATTTTTTGAGTTGATGAATACTAGCATTGTGTTTGAGTACTCTTATTTCCCAAATTCAAAGATCTCAATACATGGGTTCTTAGTCCATCTGAGCTGCTATGGCACAATATCATACAGTGTGTGGCTTGTAAAGAGGAACATTTCTCACAATTCTAGAGGTTGGAATGTCTAGGATCAAGGCACCGGCAGTTTGGGTGTCTGATGAGAGTCTGCTTTTCACTTCACAGATAGCCATCTTCTCACTGTGCCCTCCCACAGTGGAAAGGACTAGAGAGCTCTGTGGGGTCTCCTGAAGGGCGTTGGTTTTATTCATTAGGACTCCTTCCTTATGACTTAATCACCTCTCAAAGTCCCTGCATCCTAGTACCATTGCCTTGCTGTTTAGGATTTCAGAATATGAATTTTGGAAGGATACAAACATTCAGTCTGTAGCAATGAGTTGGTTGTTGGGCTGGACATTTTACCCCTATGCACAATCTCAGTTAATCCTCATGACTCTCCTGCAAAGTAGATATTAATGGGTGGGTGGTATGAGGCCCTGGTGGCCAATGAGGGAACTAAGACTCAGGGAAAGCCATGTGGCTTAGCTCAATCCTAAAGTGTTTTCACTTATAAAGCTATCAAAATGATGTTTAATTGAACAATTTTAATAGCACGACTAAATGTTTGTGATGCAGTGATATATATAAGAAGGAGAATATACAATGTTATATAATCCATACACAGTTAAAGAAAATAGACAAAGGGATAGAAGGGTATCAAATGTGATTTTTAATCTCATTATGATGTCAACCCCTAGAATTAGAGTATTTGAGTTCCCCCTTTGTCTCATTCATGGTTTCTCTTTTCCTTTTAACATTTTCTTGGCTTTATTGAAAATGCTTTTTGATAGGTTTTGTTACTTTTTAATGAGACTGTAAGGTATAAATAAAGCAGAAATATTGACATATTCATCTCTAAATTGGTAGTGCAAAAGTATGATGTCATGCCTCCTAAACTTAGTATTAGAGATCAGTTCTGGCTATTTCATTAATTAAAAGAACTTCTATGAAACTTATGCTGAGTTCTAGCCACTACACTAAAAGCTGAGCTTTTAGTTTCCTAATGCTTACAATTATGTTTAAAAAGAAGGAATAATTGTTAGAAGATTATTCCTAACTCCCTTTCATGTTGAGATTTCTTGGTCTGCATAGGTAAGCCTTCCCTCTCACACTTGAGCCCAGACATAAGCTGTATCTCATGCCAAAGTGCATACAGGTATTTTGAAATAAGAAGCAAGTAAAAAGACAAACAAATCAACAAAACCCAAGTCATCTATACACGGATTACCCTCCACTTGATATTGACATAAACTACCCAGATAATTATAAAATATTTACTACTGGAAAATTGGTCAAAGTACAATAAAACTATTAAATTAGAACCTGAAATGATTTATTTTCTCACAAATACTTGAAGGAAATGGGAGATAGATATTAAGGTCGTCTTGGGAGAACTTTTATTAAAATTTGGGCTTTAAATGAAGATTCACTCATTTATAGCACATTTTTTGAAGACCTTTGAACACTTAACACTTCAATAGAAGTTGGACCTGTACAGAGAAACCAATTGTGTTTGTTATGACTGAGGAGTTCATAGCTGAAAGAGAGGAAGAACATGTGAAAAAATAAATACAGATTATTTGAAAGACTTCAAACCCTCCAGCTTCTCAGATACCCTTTCCTTAATTGTCTCAAAGTATTCCCAAACATTTTAGGAAGTCCATTTGACCCCTTATGTAGTTTCTGAGGATCCAGAGGAAGACTAGATTAAAAAAAAAAAATTATAATGGACTACCCTGGTAACTCAGAAGGTAAAGAATCTGCCTGCAATGTGGGAGACATGTGTTCAGTCTCTAGATCAGGAAGATCCCCTGGAGAAGGGAATGGCTACCCACTCCAGCATTCTTGCTTGGAGAATTCCATGGACAGAGGAGCCTGGTGGGCTACAGTCTATGGGGTTGCAGAGAGTCAGACACGACTATGCAACCTAATACTGCTTTCATTTTGGGACTTCCCTGCTGGCTCAGACTGTGAAAAATCTGCCTGCAATGAGTGAGACTCAGGTTTGATCTCTGGGTTGGGAAGATCTCCTGGAAAAGGGAATAGCTACGCACTCCAGTAGTTTCTGAGAACCCAGAGGAAGACCATACCAAAAAAAAAAAAAAAAAATCAATATAGATCGCACAAAAGACTTCAAACCCTCCAGCTTCTCAGGTACACTTTCCTTAATGTCTTCAAGTATTCCCAATCATTTTAGGAAGTCCGTTTGACCCCTCATGTAGTTTCTGAGGAAGATGGACATTCTTCACAAATTCCTATCCATTGCAGCTGCCGCCTTTTCCTGCAGAGCAGTATTCTCTGATGCTTCTTCAGTTACTTTCAGCTGGTTGAAACTGTCTTTGGGGCCCTATAGTTATCCCTCCTGTTCATCTAACCCCCAAGGCATGAATCTAGGCTTTGTCTTGATTCTGCAAAGCACAGATGATACAAAGCTACCATGTTTAATAGCTTCACTGATATAAAGGAATTTCAACATGGAAAGTGTTATGTATGACTCTCATGCTGTGAAGTTTATAGGCATAAGAAATCTTAGGCCCTTCGTAGTAATTTCATAATCCCCAAGGGGCTCTTGGGACCTGTTAGGTAAAAACCTTAATAGTAGAAGAACCAGTCATCAGAAATCAAAGATCCAATTTAATGTTGGAATTTGAAATACACTGCTAAGCATACAGTGAACATACCTAAGAGGTTGGTTATGCATTTTTACCATATCACTTATCTGCCTCAGAACAATCAGTGGTTCTCTAGCCTTCAAGGATGAGTCCAGTTTCCTTTCAAAGATACACATGGTTCTCTAAGCCCCCCTTAGCTTACTGTTCCAGTCTCTTTTTTCAACCAGTTCCTTTCCCAAACTCAGAACCCAGCAATACTAAAATATATGCAGTATCCTTAAATTTGCACATCATGCTTCAGAGCCTTTGGTTTTGCTGTTCCCTCTGTCTAAAAGGCACTGTCTACTCCACCACTTAATTAACTTAAGCAAACAGAGTTTTACTAAAGTCTTTTTCTTTCTTTTTTTTTCTAGGCCTATTTGGTATCTGTTTCATATTGATTTGAAAATTTACTCTATTTTCAAATATATACATGAAAGGTAGCATGAAACAGAAGGAAACTATGTCTTTAGCCTTAACCCATCAGTGTGCATATCTAGATCATCAGTTAGTTCAGTCACTCAGTCCTGTCCCACTATTTGCGACACCATGGACTGCAGCACGCCAGGCCTCCCTGGTCCATTGCCAATGCCCTGAGTTTACTCAAACTCGTGTCCATTCAGTCGGTGATGCCATCCAACCATCTCATCCTCTATCATCCCCTTCTCCTCCTGCCTTCAATCTTTCCCAGCATCAGGGTCTTTTCCAATGTGTCAGTTCTTTGCAACAGGTGGCCAAAGTATTGGAGTTTCAGCTTCAGCATCAGTCCTTCCAATGAATCTTCAGGACGGATTTCCTTTGGGATGGACTGGTTGGATCTCCTTGCAGTCCAAGCGACTCTCAAGAGTCTTCTCCAACACCACAGTTCAAAAGCATCAATTCTTCAGTTCTCAGCTTTTTTTATAGTCCAACTCTCACATCCATACATGACTACTGAAAAAAGCATAGCTTTGACTAGATGGACATTTGTTGGCAAAGTAATGTCTCTGCTTTTTAATATGCTGTCTAGGTTGGGCATAGCTTTCCTTCCAAGGAGTAAGTGCATTTTAATTTCATGGCTGCAATCATCATCTGCAATGATTTTGGAGCCCAGAAAAATAGTCTGTCACTGTTTCCACTGTTTCCCCATCTATTTCCCATGAATTGATGGAACCATATGCCATGATCTTTGTTTTCTGAAAGTTGACCTTTAAGTCAACTTTTTCACTCTCCTCTTTCACTTTCATCAAGAGGCTCTTTAGTTCTTCTTCACTTTCTCTCATAAGCATGGTGTCTTTTGTATATCTGAGATTATTGATATTTCTCCTGGCAATCTTGATTCCAGCTTGTACTTCATCCAGCCCAGCATTTCTCATGATTTATTCTGCATATAAGTTAAACAAGCAGGGTACAATATACAGCCTTGATGTATTTCTTTCCCAACTTGGAACCAGTCTGTTGTTCCATGTCCTGTTCTAACTGTTGCTTCTTGACCTGCATAGAGATTTCTCAAGAGGCAGGTCAGGTGGTCTGGTATTCCCATCTTTTCAGAATTTCCACAGTTTGTCATGATCCACACAAAGTCTTTGGCATAGTCAGTAAAGCAGAAATAGATGTTTTCCTGGAAATATCTTGCTTTTTTGATGATCCAGCATATGTTGACAATTTGATATCTGTTTCCTATGCCTTTTTAAAATCCAGCTTGAACACCTGGAAGTTCACGGTTCACATATTGCTGAAGCCTGGCTTGGAGAGTTTTGAGCATTATTTTACTAGCGTGTGAGATGAGTGCAATTGTGCAGTAGTTTGAGCATTCTTTGGCATTGCATTTCTTTGGGATTGGAATGAAAACTGACCTTTTCCAGTCCTGTGGCCACTGCTGACTTTTCCCAATTTTGGCATATTGATGCAGCACTTTCACAGCATTATCTTTTAGGATTTGAAATAGCTCAGCTGAAATTCCATTGCCTCCACTAGCTTTGTTCATAGTGATGCTTCCTAAGGCCCACTTGACTTTGCATTGCAGGATGTCTGGCTCTAGGTGAGTGATCATATCATCATGATTATCTGGGTCATGAAGTTCTTTTTTGTATAGTTCTTCTGTGTATTCTTGCCACCTCTTCTTAATATCTAGATCATGCTATGCATTATTATATAACTTCCCTAAACTTCAGTTTTCTCATCAATATAAAGCTCACATTATTATTATTGAATTATTATGAAATCAAATTAGAAAATCTATAATGTATCCATTTGCTGTCTAGTACAAAGCTATCGAATAGATAATAGCTATTATTATTCATCTTATTTATGAAGACTGATAAAGCTGTTTAGAATTCACAAATTTTTGAATTGGCTAAATTTTAAACAAAATAATTTGCTAACATTTATATAAGTTATAGAAAATTTTGTGATGTTGTCCAATAACATCATGGTAGCTATTTCTACACAATAAACAAAACATTATTCTATAGTTCCAGCCAACTATCTTCTACAGCTAACCACCTTAAACCGAATGGCTGAAGATACCATTAGTCATTTATTTACTCACAAATGGCAACCCACTCCAGTGTTCTTGCCTGGAGAATCCCAGGGATGGTGGAGCCTGTTGGGCTGCCATCTATGGGGTCGCACAGAGTCGGACACAACTGACGCGACTTAGCAGCAGCAGCAGCAGCAGGGTAGAGACAGCTTGCCTCTCATCCACTAGACCTCTGAGGAGATAGTTAACCTGGAATTTGGAGAATCTTCTTTGAACATGGTTCATCCACATGACCACTGTTTGATAGAAACAGTGTCAGTGAATTTGGGAGACATGCTTTAAACCTCCCAGGAATCAGTGCTGGAGTCAAGATTTAACTGTAAGCTAATCTTATGTCAAAGTCTATTTCACAAATGCTAAAACTGAATTAAGGGAGAAATACAGCACATGTAATTAATTTGTGCAGGGGGGATGGAAAGTGAATCCCAAATTCTTAAATTAGCTTCCACACTGTGGTTCGCAAGATGAACTGGACCAGTGTGTGGCACTGCTCTTTTAAATTATGATGCTTCCTGTCAGTGAATTAGCATGTATAAAGATATAAGTACATTCTGATGAGGGTCTGAAGTTTCAGCACTGTGGACTACTATGAACTAGAGAGGCATATGGTAAGGTTAGTCAAATGGTTAAAAAAAATTATAGTTTAAATGGCTAAATTATATTCAAAGTAAATCATTTCAGAACCATCCCTTTCCATGTAAACAATGCATCATTTGCATACATACATGCTCTTTGAATTTAGACTGATTAGCTGCTTGTACTGTTTCTATGATGACAGCATTCTGCTTTTCAGTCATAAAATGAACTTTTCAGGGTTTCAGAGGTCTGTCAGTGGAGAGTAATAACCAAGGATCCACAGGGGATCCCTTTAAGGATATTGGGCTAGTGTATAAAGCAACTTATACAAAGTATACATTTTAATAAAGTGTGTAAAATTGTATGAGGAAAAGGAAGCTAGGAATCTGGTAGTAGTTTATGAAGTTGATCGGTTTGCTTCTGAGCTTCCTAGCAGTTAAGGAAGGAAAAAGAAAATATTTTAAAAAGTGAGTCATTATTCTTCATGCATCAAATCAAATGGTTTCCTTTTCTTGTCCACTAAAATAATAATAAGAAAACACTAGGAATCCAGAAATGATCCAGTTATGCAACTTACTGCATAAAATTTCTACTGATTTTGTATAAAACGTATGAAATATTCTGGTCAGCTTTAGACTTTCTATACAAAATTCAAATTTTGAATTTTGAAGTGAGGTAAGTTCTAGGGGCTTCCTAGATGGCGCTAGTGGCAAAGAACCTACCTGCCAATACAGGAGACTTAAGAGACGTGGGTTCAATCCCTGGGTCCGGAAGATCCCCTGGATGAAGACATGGCAAGCCACTCCAGTATTCTTGCCTGGGAAATCCCACAGACAGGGAAGCCTGGTGGCCTACAGTCCATAGGATCACAAAGAGTCAGACATGACTGAAGTGACTTAGCATGCATGAAAAGAGGCTGTACAACAGTTTTGTATATAAAAAGAATATTACTGTAAAACCTTTTAGGATTGTCTCTCTGCCACCCAGCAAGGTCTGGGTAATAGAGCTACCAGTTACTAGTAATATTTATTGAGATATCTACTGAGTACCTATTATAAGTTGAAGGAGTGTGTCAATTTGTTAAGCACCTTTTCTAGAAGCATTGTCTGTCTTACAGCCAAGTAAATGTTACCCCGCTTATTGTAAAACAGAGATACAGGGGGTTTAAGAGGATTATTCAATATGTTGTAGCAAGTTTAGAAGAGTAAGCTGTAAAGTAAGCTAGTCTAAATCTAGAACCCACAACTATTTATGTTTGTCTCTACCTAACACTCCTCTTTAATCCCAAGCCAGAGAATACACAAAAGCAAAGAAATGCTGATGTAGGAAGAAGGAGGATAAAGGAGGGCAGGGGATAGAGGGGGCAATTAGGGTAGAGAAGAGTTCAGTCTTAAGTTGTGTTTGATTCTTTGTGACCCTATGAACTGTATGTAGCCCTCCAGGCTCCTCTGTCTCTGGGGTTCTCCAGGGAAGAATACTGGAGTGGGTAGCCATTTCCTTCTCCCAGTGTAGAGAGGAGGAATGGGTTTTATAAATGCAGGGGGAAACAGAGTCTTCTGATCTTGATCTCTTAGCAGACTGTGTTTTATTCACTCTATTAGTGCAGAGAATTTTCTACTATGATTATTTCCTGTATCTTACCTTGCAGTAAGGTAAGAAGAAGTACCTTAGACCAGGGAGACAGCCCAGGCCAAGTCAATGGCTGGCTGTGCCAACCTACCAATGAGAGCCCTGTGGAAATGTGTCCCTTTCAGAAACACAGGAGCCCAGGAAGGCAGTATTGTAGCCTTCCCCACATTATCCTCCCTCTGAGCTCACTTATTACTGGCTGCATCGATCGTTTGACTCTTGGCTTGTGCTGCCTTGGATTGCTGTCCTCCTGAGACCTCCTCTCCTCCCCCTCTCCTGTCCCTTTCCCTTCAGAGAACAATTATGGCAGAATCCTTCTTTTCATCACTGCAGCTCCCAGTGTGCCTACTCCAGAATAAATACTTCCTGGCTGGGACTGTGTGAAACACTGCACTATCAAGAGACTTTTGGGAGACCTTTGAGGCTTCCCTGTTGCGCTATTTGTGTCAGGAAAAATGTGTGAATTTACATCCTGTTTAAAGTTTACAAGTGGTTTCACTTTAATAATATTCTCCGATCTTCACAACAACCCTATGAGGCAAGCCATAATGATTATGTCTATATTATACAGAGAGGAAACTGAATCTTAGTGTGGTTAATTAACTTGGCCAAGGTCCCATAGCTAGCTTAGAAAACATTTCTTGAATGGAAAAAAAAAGGAAGGAAAGAATGAGGTACAATTAAGATATGAGACCAAAACTCTATAACTGTACAATCAGTGTTCTTTTCAATATACTGTTCTGTCACTCCACAGACATCTTGCTTAAACTAATTCCACTGAAGATGTTATTGCTTAAAATGATTTCAAATGGGGAGGAAAAAAGGAAAAGAAAAAAATAGTGCTTTAAATAGTGTTTGTAGGAGATAACACCTCTCAGGGAGCATAGATGGGGCAAGCTAGAAGGGAGCACGGCTAGCACAACTGGAAAAGAAATGCTGTCACATCCTCAGTAGTAACACAGCACTTCTGCTGCATCTTCCACTTTTTAAACCCAGCCTTTGCAGAACAGACTTTCCAATTTTCCCCTCATTAAAGGCCTTGAAGAATATAAGGTGAAAAGTGCCTATAAACCATTTCTGATCTTTCTCTCTGTCTCAGCTCTATGAATAGAATTGTCTCTTCCCTAAGCTTTAATCAGTGTCTCACTGAGTACGTGGTGATAATCAAACAGATTTTTAATACTTTAACCCATTATATTTAATTGGGCTCTTTAAGTTACAGGAATAAATAGAAACAGATGAACCTTTAAATCCCATGGTATTAAATAATGTTTACCTGATTCACTTCAGTGAATCGAACTCCCCATCCAACCACCGCCTCCCCCTCAAAAAAAAAAAAAAAAAGAAACCTGCAATTAAATGTATGGCGTTGGATCATTTCTTGCTGGCAATAATTATATGGGAGAATTTAGAATCTCATCAGAAGGTCTAATTTGGAGTAATAAACCTTCTAGCTAATCTTACACCTAAAGTCAACGGTCCCCCTCTAACGATGATGATAATGCAGAGGCCTAAAATAACAGACTGAGTGAAAGGTAACCATCACTCTAAATTATTTCTGGGTGTGAATTTAACACACACTGATGAGGAAGACTCTCTTTTCAAAGTTGAGAAAAGAGAAGTTGGTTAATGTTTCCGATGTTAGAAATACCATTCAAGGCACTGGAACAATGGGGGAGAGGTAGAATTTGAGCCTAGGTAAATGAAAGAAGTTGAGCAGGTTGAGACTAATGACATTCCAGGTAGAAGAAAGAGCAGAAACCAAGTCAGCAGAAGCCAAGTCAGCCAAGGAAACCCCCTGGGAATAGCAATGCAGTCTATGTGACTCACATTTCAAATGGGGATTGATGAGGAGAAAGCCAGCCTTCTCCTACTCTACTTTTAGCAGGTTGCCTGAAGGGTGTCACAGATTTGGCTCCAGGGATAAAATACCTTGATTGTATTTCTTTCTTTTTTTAATAACAAGAATAATTAAAAGTGGCCCAAGTGAATATGACATGAATATATCTGTGCTTAATACAGAGCAACTGTAGCTATAGAATGTAACCTGAGCTCGAGGAAGATAAATATTGAAGACAATGAGGAAACTTTTAATTATCAAACAGAGGGAAAATGAGGCTAGAGGGAGGCAGTAGTTCTTGCAGTAAGGATGTGAAAGAGTTTCTGTGGCTGTTTATGCTCGGTCACTCAATCATGGCTGACTCTTTGCAGCCCCGTGGTCTGTAGGCCTTCAAGCTCCTCTCCCCGTGAAATTTTCCAGTCAAGAATACTGGAGTGGGTTGACTACTCCAGGGGATCTTCCCAACCCAATGATTGAACCCATGTCTCCTGCAAGTCTCCTGCATTCCAGGCAGATTCTTTACCACTAGTGCCACCTGGGAAGCCCCCAAATTCCAGGAATCATAGAGTAATGGTTTATGGAAATTAAAAAGTATTGGGAACAAGAAAATGATTAAAGTTTCCAAAAAGAAGATAATGGCATTTCTTATGCATACAGGAGAAAGATCAGATTGGAAAAGATGGGCAGAGAAGGACCTATAATTAGCCACCATATTTCAGGAGAATGATTTAAACCTGCCTGATGTACAGATGTCCTAGTGGCAGCTGGACAGGTAATGCCAAGACTAACTGTCAGTGATTATTGCCAACAAAGGGCCGTCTAGTCAAGGCTATGGTTTTTCCAGTGGTCATGTATGGATGTGAGAGTTGGACTGTGAAGAAGGCTGAGCACTGAAGAATTGATGCTTTTGAACTGTGGTGTTGGAGAAGACTCTTGTGAGTCCCTTGGACTGCAAGGAGGTCCAACTAGTCCATTCTAAAGGAGATCAGTCCTGGGTGTTCATTGGAAGGACTGATGCTAAAGCTGAAACTGCAATACTTTGGCCACCTCATGCAAAGAGTTGACTCATTGGAAAAGACCCTGATGCTGGGAAAGATTGAGAGCAGGAGGAGAAGGGGACAACAGAGGATGAGATGGCTGGATGGCATCACTGACTCGATGGACGTGAGTCTGAGTGAACTCTGGGAGTTGGTGATGGACAGGGAGGCCTGGCATACTGCGATTCATGGGGTCGCAAAGAGTTGGACATGACTGAGTGACTGAACTGAACTGAACTTATTGAAGGATGAGAACAAAACTATGAAACCAAAAGTACATGGAGTCAGGAGAAGAGAAGAAAGAGTGAGGATGCTGCTTTAAGAATTCTCTATATTTAAGAATAGACAGATGAGGGAACACTAAGCTTCCAGTTTCTCATGAACTAGAAAGAGACTGGGAGGATAAAGTGTCATAAAAATAAAATTTATTTGAAAAGAGAGAAAGATGTTCTTGCTAGACATCCTGATAAGAGGTGAATGGATTAGGACATTTGGAGTCCCATCATAATTAAAAAAAAAAAACAAATTCTAAGTAGAATTTTGGAGGTAAAGACGGAATGATAAGATTTGAAGCATGGTATTTAAGAAGTTCATTGTCAATTATTTTTACCAGATGTTCAACAGTGAAGTGTTGGAGAGTGATAAAATAAACCAAGGTGGTTGAAGTCTGAGAGAGAAGCAGGGTAGCAAAGAGATTGTTGTTTGGGTTGCTTTTTCAGCTCTGTTGTTTAATCGGGTATTTGGGATTTTTACATCAGAGTAAAACAAATGAAAATAAAGGGATGGATGTAACATGGATTAACCATTAAAAAGATTCTCACATTTAATCCTGACATTTCAAGAGTAGTTTAGCACATTTTCCAGATGAAAATGATGCTCAGAGATGCTAAGTCACTTTCTTGAGGTTGAGGCAGATAATATCTGCCAGAGTTGTGGTGATATGAGGTCATAACCCGTAATTCTTTTCTTCATTCAATCCACAAATATTCAATAAGTACAGACTTTGAACCAGATGTTGTACTGGTTACTAGAGGGAGGAGCTATCTTTGCCATCTCAAAACTTACAGTCTTGGGGGACAGCAGGGAAAAGCTGCTTCTTGATTATACTGAGAAGAGCAACTCAAGAGACAGGTTTAAACTTGAGATATGTGATAGAAACACAGCAGTGGGATATTATGTTTTCCAAGAAGCCTGTTTCTAAATGGAACACAATTTACAGCTGTGGCTTTGCAGCCTCAGAACTGCAAAAATGACCTGTCTTGTTTCACCTTCACTTCCCATTTTGATTCTCTAAACCCTTCTCCCCTTTAGCTCTCCTCTCCCCCCTACTCCCACCAACCTGCGGGCTGGACTACCTCTGTGCTCTCTGTCTCTGCAGATGTTTTCTTTGCCTGGGATGCTATCTTCCCAGCCGTAAATCTGGCAAACTCCTACTCATCTCTCCACCCTCACCTGGCAAATGTAGGTGGGTCCTCTAGGCATAGCTCTCTGTCTGCAGAAGTCTGATGAAAAATAGCTGGAGCCTATTATACAAAGTGAAGTAAGTCAGAGAGAGAAAGACAAATACTGTACACTAATGCATATGTACGGAATTTAGAAAGACAGTAATGATGATCCTACATGCAAGGCAGCAAAGGAGAAACAGGTATAAAGAACAGACTTTTGAACTCAACGGGAGAAGGCGAGGGTGAGATAATTTGAGGGAATATCATTGAAATATGTACATTGCCATATGTAAAATAGATGACCAGTACAAGTTCAATGCATGAAGCAGGGTACTCAAAGCCCAGGGATGGGGTTGGGGACAAAGGTGGGAGGGGGTTCAGGATGAAGGGACACATGTATACCCGTGGCTGATTCATGTCAATGTATGGCATAAACCACCATGATATTGTAAAGTAATTATCTTCCAATTAAAATAAATAAATACACAAAGAAAAAAAAATAGCTCCAAGATAGAGTGTTTAGTTTTCTTCTCTCAGAGTCTTGAACTCAAGAACTCCGCATCTCCATCCTTGTACCACGATGGCTAGAACACAGGAAACCCTGGGAAGTATATGTGGAATAAATGGCTGGGCATGTTGTTAAAGGAACATGCCTTTTTATATCTAGAGAGGTGCAAATCTTTGCTTCATAGCACTGCAAGAATATTTTTCTATGTGTCCTGACTACATTTGTTTTGTGTTTTAGGTAGGCCATTACCATAATAATAACTCTCCATTTGCGGCTTATGCATTTGAAAATAAATTGCCTCACCAAAGAAATAGGGGGATGGAATGCTATTAAGTGACCATAATTGTTATTACTTTAATAATCATCTGTATATTATAGAATCTGAACAGAAAAATTCAACTAAAAGAGCTGAAATGTTTAGTCCATTATTGAGTCGGCTTTCTTGGTAGAATGATATTTTTACAGAAAGTATTTCCCTATTTCCATTAAACTACATTTTATTTAACAAGAGCATGAATATATCCTGAGGTGGGCTTGAAAAATAGCAGAGCTAGTCAAACGTCAAAAAATGATCCTAGCTCTGGAGCTAAAAATGCACTAGAAACAGAGGAATGGCATTGGGCACAAGGGCTGAATAAGGCTATGAGTTCTCTTTTGTACACGTCTACACATGAAAGCCATTCTGCATGTCCAGACTACCCTCCTTTCCTCCAAACACTTGGACTCCCATCTCACCTGCTCCTTAGGGCACACGTTCTCTGTGAAGCTTCCCTTCTATTCTCAGACAAATACTTCTGCTATTTTTACAGCCATCCCATTTTACTGTAATTACTTACAGGTCTATTATCTTTATTAGTTGATGAACCTTTCTAAATCAAGGACATTGTCTTCTCCAGCCTTGACTTCCCCAGTGCCGAGTACATCACTTGTTCCTTAGAAAATATTCAATAAATAATAAAGTGACATATCCCAACCACGGTTCTAATGACTGGAAGTAACTCAATAGTCATAAGGTTTCTGATCTTATATTAGACTATCTGTTTGGTTAATTATAAGGAAGTAAGATATAATAAATTTAAAATTTCTTGACTATGTGAACAATACTATATTCATCATTATACTGCTCTTATTTCTCTTGTAAGATAAAAATGGTGCTCTATACAACTACAAAACTAGAAAATGTTATCAGTATATAAAGTAACTTTATTTCCTTTCATTTCGGGGACACTGTTTCTCCATTTCAGTTGGTACCTGAATTTTATTCCCACCTACTATACACCAGTAAATGTATTAATATTTTTCTTCTTTCCTTTAGTATTTAAAAATCATTGTATTTTTTTAATACCTACTTTACACTGGGAATTTTGCATAAGCTATTTATTTCTACTTTTCACAACCACACTGCAAAGCATGGATATTATGTAATACCATGAGAGTAAAACAGACGAAGTTAGTTATAAAGGAAATTGTAAGCCTCTTGGATGGCCAGAGGTATTGGGCTCTATCTTGATTATGATAAAAAGATATTAAAGGATTTTAGATAGAAAGGTAACAAACTCTGGTGTTTCAAACCAAAAAAGAAGAAGAAACTGGTGTATCTATTTCTGAAATGTCATTTTTCTCCATTAATAGATAAAGAGGTATTTTTGTGGTTCTACAAAATTATTTCTTTTGTATTTTCTAAATACATGTGAAAATTCATTTATATGAATATTTAGAAATAAAAAGAAAGCAGCACAAATATCTCATGCAGAAGAATTCCATTTATTTTATGTAACTACTCTGTGCTCAGGGAAGTGGTACAATAATTCCCCACACCTGAGACAGATTAACAAGAGAAAATAAAATTTAATTCTATATGCACAGAATTCTCGCATACAAGAAAGGTTCAGAGACAGAAAGGTAAAATGAAGTATATATGCCATCCTGAGCTAAGGAATGAAATAAGGGCCAAAGCTTCCAAGAACAGGAGGTTAGTCACAGGATGATAAGAAGAAAAACAGATGATTGATTCTAATTTTTTGAGTGTGATAATAGTATTTATTTTCATTCAAGTATAGTTGAGTTACAATGTGTTAGTCATGTATGTATAGCAAAGTGATATATATTTATATATAGTGGTGGTTTTAGTTGCTAGGTCATGTCTAACTCTTGCAATCCCATGGACTGAAGCCCTCCAGGCTCTTCTGCCCATGGGATTTTCCAGGCAAGAATACTGGAGTGGGTTGCCATTCACTTCTCCAGGAGATCTTCCTGACCCAGGGATTGAACCCATGTCTCCATCATTCTTTACTGCTGAGCCAACTATGAAGCCTTTATATATACCCACTCCACCACTCCAGTATTCTTGCCTGGGAAATCCCACGGACAGAGGAGCCTGGCAGGCTACAGTTATGGGATCATGAGAGTCGGATGTAACTTGGCCACTAAACAGCAACAAATACATACACACACCCACACCCACGCAAACTTTCAGATTCTTTTCACTTATAGGTCATTATTAAATATTGAGTTTCCTGTGATACACAATAGATCCTTGTTGATTATCTATTTTATATATAGTACTGGGTATATATTAATCCCAAACTCCTAATTTGTCTCTCCTCCATTTCCCCTTTGGTAACCATAAGTTGTCATTTTTTTTTTTTAAATCTGTGTGTCTATTTCTGTTTTGTAAACAAGTTCATTTGCATCAGTGTTTTTTATAGATTCCACATATAAGTGCTAGATGTTTGATTATTAGATGTTAGCCCTGCCAAATAAATAGGGCTACTGAGATAAAATTTATCTCCATTAATAACTCTTTTTGGGAAACATCTCCAATACAAATTATTCTAGGTAATTAGGGAGGAGCAGTCATTTCTCTTCAATGCACTTGAAGATTACCTCTAGTTCAAAATAATCCTCATACAATGGGAACAGATTCTGGGGAATCTAGTTCTATACCTCTACAGCAGTATAGGAATTATGGCATGAAAGGGAGGGTTATTTTACAGTGGAAAAATATGGCAGATACCCCAGTCAAGTGATCAAGGTCAACATCAACAGTGATAAGTCACATTGACGTGCACGTACCTTTGATATGATGAGAGTCCCTGGTGGCTCCGGTGGTAAAGAATTTGCCTGCAAATCAGGAGACCCAGGCTCAATTCCTGGATCAGGAAGATCCTCTGGACAAGGGAATGGTTACCCACTCCAGTAATCTTTCCTGGAAAATCCCATGGGCAGAGGAGCCTGGCGGGCTACAGACCATGGGGTCACAAAATCAGATATAACTGAGAACCTAACAGTTTCATGTTTCTTGATGTGATGTCATAAGAATGGCACTTTACCTCTGTGGTCTTCCTTCTCCAAACCCATAATTCATGTGTAGCTGTGAAAACAACAGAACAATCCAAATCAAGGGACTGTCTATAAACTATCTGATAGCATTCCATAAACCTCTCCAAGTTATCAAAAATTAGGTGTCCTGAAAAATTTGCATGCCAAAGAGAAACCTAAATGTAATTTGGTGTCCTGGATGAGGCCCTGAAACAGAAAAAACAAACAAACAAACAACCCCCAAACAAGCAAATTAACAACAAAAAAAAAAAATTGGTAAAAATTAAGGAACTGTGAACAAAATACATATTTTAGCTATTATTAATAAATATTAATTATTTATTCATTATTAAATATTAATTCATTAGTTGTAGAAAATATACCATACTGATCTAGGATTTTAGCATTAGGAGAGACTGTATGTGGGGTATATAGGAACATTCTTTACTATCTTTGCATAGTTTCTATAAATCTAAAGCAATTTTAAAACTAAGTCTAATTTTGAAAAGAGAGTTATACTGGGAATACTTGTATTGAAACAAACAGTAACTACTATTTAGTGATTCATTAATAGATGAAGGAAGGAAAATCACTATTAGGCAAAACAGCATTAGCTTTCTGAAGTTGTGTTGCAGAGTATAGCATTGGAATATGTCTTCCTGAAATGAATTCAGCTTTTCTTGATGCTAGAGGCTTTTCTTAGGGAGAACACTTTGACTTTGAGAAAAGATCACTTGATCAGAAGTTCCTTCTCTTTCACTGTGTGACTTTGAGAAAGTTGAGTTTGCACTTTAAAAAAGAGATGGTAAATTCTCTGTCCATTTGAAAGTGATATATCAAAAAGTAGATGTGAGAAGTAACATGCCTATTTTCAAGAGGATTTGATGCAAATCATCTGAAAACATATGTAAGGAGTTTCAGATTGCACAACCCTACAGAGATGTAAAAGGAAATCTAGTCTTTACCATCTATGTGTCTCACAGACACTTAATGAAGTCTTTTGAGTACCAAAACCATAATTGTCTTTCTAAATATAATTATTTTTGACTCAGATTACCTTATGTGTCTCACGTCAGCTGCATGTTTTAAAACTTATTAAACTGTCATAGAAAGAATATTTAATTCAAATTTAAGAATTTTAATTCTTTTTCATCTAAAGCCTTCGCTATGAATTTCTTAAGGTGGTCGTAAAAAAACTCACATACCGAGTGGCTTACACAACAGAAATTCCTTTTCTCACAATTCTTAGGGGCAGAAGTACAAAATCAAGGTATTGGCAGGTTTGCCTTTTTCTGAACGTCTCTTCTTGGGTTCCATATGGCTGCTTTGTTGCTTTGTCCTCACATGGCCATCCCTTAGTCTATGTCATATTTTCCTTTTTTTGTGAAAAGTGTCAGTCCTATTGGAACAGAGTCTACCCCAATGACCTCATTTAACCTTCATTACATGGTAAAAGTCCTACTTCCAAATACAGTCACATTCTAAAGTACTGGGCATTAGGACGTCAGCATATGAAGTTTATGGGAACACAGTTTAGCCAATAACATCTCTCTTCTTAGTGCCCATATTCTGTCATAGAATTGAGCTTTTCCTTGAGTGACTGATTTTAGGGATATCCATTTCCTTTGGGGACTACCTCATCCCTATACAGAAGAGTATGCTATATCCCTGTAGTTCCAGTTAAAAAAAAATGATAATCACAAATTCATACCTCTGTCTAGTATGCTACTTGAACTGGATTTTATTTAGGCTGTAATATATGAGGCCTATTTCTTTTTAATTTCTCCATTTTAAAGGTTCATAACATCTTCACGGTTACCTCTTCACAGTTGAAGTCATCATATTGTGTTGAAATTATCTGCTTACATGCATAATTTCCCAAGTAGACTGTGAGCTCCTTGAATGGTAGTTTTACAGATCATGTAGAACCAGTGGTAGTGTCTAAGACACAGTAGTTATAGAGTAGATGCTTGGTGGACTGATAGCATTGTGTTCATTTAATACTCATTCAACAAACCAACTCATTGCTGGGCAGTATGATAAGTATAGGAGAAAAAGCAACTCATCAATGACCCAGACTTACCTCTCACAGTACTCACTCAGTTAAATCAACTGAAAATAGGTGTTTCCCCCTTCTTTTGTAGCTGTGTTTCCTCATAGGGTTAGAGTTGAACACATCACAATCCAGTCCAAGTGGCATAAAGGCAGAGCTATGAAATTAGGATCAGATTTTGTTTGCCTTTTCTAGCACAGGTACTAATTTTTCTCAATTTCAATTTTTTCCTATTTAGCTAAAGAGATGACCATATTTTTGATGGCTTCCACTTAGACATTCTATATTATACAGTGAAAGTAGACATTATTATGAGATCAAGTTCTTGAGGAATTCCCTATGTCACCTGACTGAGGATCTGAATGCTAAACACTCAATTGCAGAACAATTCTTTTTTTTTTTTTTTAATTAATTTTATTTTATTTTTAAACTTTACATAATTGTATTAGTTTTGCCAAATATCAAAATGAATCCACCAAGGTATACATGTGTTCCCCATCCTGAACCACTAGTGCCCTGTAGTACACAGGTTTTGCTACTTATTTAATTGAAGTTGTTTTACAACATTAGTGCAGTCATTCATATCATGCCTGAGTGATTTATAATAACTATTTGATATTCCCAAAATAGGGGCAAAAAAGAGAAACAAAATTTCCTCCTTTGTTCCTCCAACTGAACAATCTGCTCCTATTATATACCAAAAGGAATTTAAAAATCTATATTATTTTTAAGTTGCAGCCACAAATCTCATGATGCAGTTTTACATAAAATGCCTGTGACTTTTGAGGTGGAGCCGTGTAACCCAGACTTCAAGATTTTCTTCGGCAGATCTCTGAGTTTGGCCTGGGTTCCCTCCTTAAGATCACCAGGGCCAGAGGGTCTGGACGTCCCAGGGGAGCTCCTCCCTGAGCTAGAGGAACATTTATTGTGTTGCTGCCTGGTCTCAAAAGAAGTTCTGATGGGAGACATCCTGTGTGAGACACCATGGCATCAGGTCAAAAAGCATGGATTCTGAGGCAGGAGAGCTACAGTTTCAACTCTCGGAGAAGAAAAAGGAGTGAAAGTAATTATGTTCTGAGAATGTGAGGTAAGATTTTAGTCAGACAAGAATATTACCACTTATGAAGTTTTACAAAGAATTTGACACCTAGTACTTCCATGCTGCCTCTTTATTCTCCATGTAGCAGGTTGATCCAAAAAGGCCATGTTGAAAATTGTCTCTGATATAGAGTCATTTTTTAAAAAGAAGTTTTATCTTTTTACTTGGAAACAGTTTCAAACTTATAGAAATGTTGCAAGAAAAAAATAGTACAACACTCAATACTCTATCTAGGTTTACCTATTGTTAATGCTTTAATTTGTTTTGCACATTTTCTGGACCATTTATGGATAAATTAGATAATTTATGGAACTTTAAATATATTGACAACAGTATATTTCCTTTAAGTAGGAAGATTCTCTGATACAACTACAGTACATTTAAAAACATCAATACATTTAATAGTGATACAATATTTTATTCAATCTACTGTTTTCCAGCTTTGTTAATTGACCAAATATGTCCTTGATAGTATTTTTCCCCTTCAATACAATAGTCAGTTGAGTTGATATTATATTTAATTATCATGCTTCCTTATCTTCTGTAATCTAGAATATTTCCACTAATCTTTTTTCTTTTCTTTTTTGACATTTACGTTTTTCATTTAATAGAATATATTTTTATTTTATTTTTTTTTCATTCTCCCAAATCTTCCCACCCTCTCCCTCTCCCACAGAGTCCATAAGACTGTTCTATACATCAGTGTCTCTTTTGCTGTCTCGTACACTGGGTTATTGTTACCATCTTCCTAAATTCCATATATATGCGTTAGTATACTGTATTTATGTTTTTCCTTCTGGCTTACTTCACTCTGTATAATAGGCTCCAGTTTCATCCACCTCATTAGAACTGATTCAAATGTATTCTTTTTAATGGCTGAGTAATACTCCATTGTGTATATGTACCACAGCTTTCTTATCCATTCATCTGCTGATGGACATCTAGGTTGCTTCCATGTCCTGGCTATTATAAACAGTGCTGTGATGAACATTGGGGTACGCGTGTCTCTTTCCCTTCTGGTTTCCTCAGTGTGTATTTTTATTAATAAATAGAAAGTGTATCTTTTTATTGAAAAAAATAGTGCTCCCTATTTATGGTTTATTTGATGTTTCCTCATGATTAGATTCAGCTTATACATGATGTTTTATCCATCTCAGGGTATCACATCTGGAGACTTACAGTGTCCTTCTTACTGGTGATATTAATTTGGATCACCTAGTCCAAGCGTTGACAAATGTCTCCCACTGTTAATTACTATTTTCTTTTCTCTTGCGACTAATACACAGTCTATGGGGAGATTTCTTAAGACCATGCAAATACCCTGCTCCTCATCAGAATGTTCCTCTAGATTTGGCATCCTTTGATGAATCTCTCTGGAGATGATTGATAGATATTCTTTTCTTTGATGAATACAAATGCTGATTTTCTAACTCCAGCATTCCACCTATGTTTACCTATTGGCATTCAGGATTCCTTTGGGAGCAAAATCCTTCCCTTCTCCCTTTATCTACTTCTCTATCTCTCTATCTGGAATCTATCTACAAGCCAGCTGTCTCAAATGGATTTGAAATTAAGACCTATAGACTTCCAAATTCTATCCTGTATTTTTCATTTATACCAAGTTGCTGATTTACTTTGTAAAATGAAAAGCTTACATTTCCTTAACAAGGAAGACCTGATCAGGGATTTAGAAAGAACCAATGAGTCATTCCAGTGGTCATGTATGGATGTAAGAGTTGGACTGTGAAGAAAGCTGAGCACCAAAGAATTGATGCTTTTGAACTGTGGTGTTGGAGAAGACTCTTGAGAGTCCCTTGGACTGCAAGGAGATCCAACCAGTCCATTCTAAAGGAGATCAGTCCTGGGTGTTCTTTGGAAGGACTGATGCTAAAGTTGAAACTCCAGTACTTTGGCCACCTCATGTGAAGAGTTGACTCATTAGAAAAGACCCTGATGCTGGGAGGGATTGGGGGCAGGTGGAGAAGGGGACAACAGAGGATGAGATGGCTGGATGGCATCACTGACTTGATGGACATTGGTTTGGGTGTACTCCGGGAGTTGGTGATGGACAGGGAGGCCTGGCGTGCTGCGATTCATGGGGTTGCAAAGAGTTAAACACGACTGAGCAACTGAACTGAACTGAACTGGTGAGTCATTAGGACTCCATGTTCCCACTGCAGGGGCCCAAGGGACTAGGATACCACAGGCTGTGTGATACAGCCAATAAATAAATAATTAAAAGCCAACTTCAAAATGTAAAAAAAAAATAATAATAATGACTAAACAATTCATGAACTAGTTTCTTCATTCACCTGTTAATTAGCTCATTACTATGTTAATCAATGCGTAATATGTGCTAGGAAGTGACTTTGTGCTGGAGATTGTGCTTTCAAAGAGCTCATATTCTAGGGAAGCACACAATAAATGTTCTAGAAAATTATATATTGTTATCCTGCTTTTTTATTAAAGATCAATGAAAATATATGACCTTTAGATTGTTATGACTAACTTAATATGTTATTATTGATATTTCAATATGGATTGAGACTCATGTCTATAATTGCAATAAATAAATCACAGAATTGCAATTGCATCTGTCTTTCAGCTCAATTCTGCAAGAAAAGGAGTTATGCTTGGTACTAAAAGTTAAGAATAAAACTATAGCTTAAATATAAAGCACAAACCTCTCCATTTATAAGTGCAATATTTTCTATTTTAATCTTTCTTTCAAAAGCCTAATATGAACAAGATGCTAAGGAGTTAACAAAACTCAGGGATGTCTTCCTGTCTGTCTCTTGAAATGCATTCAGAAAGAAGAAAAGTCCTGAATAATATACATAGGTGAGAAAACAGGTGTGAGTTAGTAAGCTTTATACAGATACATCACTAGAAACCTCATACTTATTTTGATAATTTTCATGTTAAAAATTATTTTTATGAAAGGAATAAATGAGTGAAGAATTGGGTGCATACATTTTATGGACACTCTTTGTAAAAAGTTGAATTAGGAGGTTTCTGAACTTTTACTGCTATGATCTTTACTACTGCTCCAAACCCACTTGCTTGGAATTATCTAAAGGGCTGAGAACACTGGCAGAATAGGGTAGACTTTGTGGAATTGAAGAAACTATACTGAACATTGTACATCAGACTTCAATGTGATTTCTTCTATAACTGTATGAAATAGACCTTTGTACCCACTATAGAGATGAGGAATCTGAGGTTCAGAAAAAGAAATGATTTGGCAAAGATTATAGACTGGTAATTGATTTTTCTGAGGTCAGACTCAGCTCCTGCTGGAACTCTGGCTCTTTTTCACTACCGAGGTGCCTGCTTCTTGGTGCATAAATCCAGGGTGATGTACTATGAACTCTTGCCAAGGCTCCAGGACCATCTGCAGAAAACAGCCTATATGTTGATGAAAACTGTCATGGGGCACCTGTGCAATCCCAGAGATGAGCCTAATCCAAGGCTTCAGAATAACAATGTGCATTATGCGTTATGCTTTCAAACTGTCTTTGTGTCTTTTATCTAATTTGATCAGCAACAGATTTCATTTAAAAAGAAAATTTTTTTATTAAATAATTAACTTAATTTGCTTTCATTAAACTAATGGACAGGAACAGAGCACAGAGGACATAAAACTCCACCAGGCGAAAGCCCTAGCTCGCTAATTCATTCTGCTGCTTTTGAATCACCCTGTGAGTTCCCTCTAAGTGCTCATGAGGTGGGGCTGTCTGATGTGTGCAGTCACTCTCCTCTGTCACCAGCCAGGTGCCTCCTGCCACTTGGTAATTGGGCCAGGGTTTGCATATGGATCTTGACAGATTCATCTCGTAACACCATGACACTTCATTTCAATGAACAAATAGACTGGCAACCAGCTTAGACATCCAAGGACTGATCTCTTTTTGGTAGCAGCTGCCTGGTAGCACTTGTCAGGAGGTAGATGGCCTTGGCACTTGGAAGTTGAGTCACCTTCTGGAGAAGTGACTGTGTTTCCTCCAAGTGTGTTCATGAAATATGTGCATATAGGAATGGTTTAAAGATTCCACTTACTTAATTTTTATGAAGATGATATTTGTCATTTAGCAAATTTTTTCCCTGCTTTTATTGAAATAAAGAGAGATTAAAAAAAAATAAAATGAAAAGTAAATATGGATCCTCTCTGCAGCCAGATATTTAATTTGGATACTTTACCCGCATGCTAAATGTCATAAAGTCTGTTATAACGTGCCCATATAAAATCCATTTAAAATTTTTGAATTGAACTATAGTTAATTTACAACATTGTTTTAGTTTCAGGTGTATATGAAAGTAATTCAATTATACATATACATGTATCTATTCTTTCCCAAATTCTTTTCCCGTTTAAATTATTACAGAATTTTGAGAAGAGTTCCATCTGCTTTACAGTGCGTTTTTGTTGATTATCTGCTTCCTTGGTGGCTTAGAGGGTAAAGTGTCTGCTCGCAATGTGGGAGACCTTGATTTGATCCCTGGGTTGGGAAGATCCTGTGGAGAAGAAAATGGCAACCCACTCCAGTATTCTTGTCTGGAAAATCCCATGGGCAAAGGAACCTGGCAGGTTACAGTCCATGGAGTCTCAGAGAGAAGGGCAGGACTGAATGACTGAGCACACACACACACCTAGTGTGCATATATGGGGCTTTCCTGGTGGCTCTGTGGTAAGGAATCCATCTGCAAGGCAGGAGATGCATGCATGAGATGGGAGTTTGATATCTGGATCAGGAAGATTTTCTGGAGAAGGAAATGCAGCTTTCTTGCCTGGAAAACCCCATGGACAGAGAAGCGTTGTGGGCTACAGCCCATGGGGTACCAAAAGAGTCAGACACGATTTAGCGACCAAACAGTGACAATAACAATGTGCATATGTCAATCCCAAATTCCCAACTTACCACCCCCAACCTTCCCCCGTTAGTCATTTGGTTTTGAGATGTTATTTCATAAAAATATAGTAATGTCGTAACTGAAAATCAGCTAAGTGTTCTAGCATGGATTTAATGACAGTGGGCTCAATATAGTACCAGTCTGACGGGGATAACATGATCTTGAGACTAGATTCAACTTTGTGAATCCAGAGACTTGGCCAGAATATCCAATGATGATTAAATTCATGAATATTTGAGTCATGGCAACCAAGTTTATTTTTGATCATGAAAAATTCATGTTTGCCAGCTGCACCTGGATCCACATAGGGATCACCTACAAAGTGACCAAAATCCTTGTGCCAGTTTGTCAGGGCACTGAAATTTCTTCTGAATAATGTTGGAGATGTTCTGGTGATTTTCTTGTTAATATTTGCATTTCCTTTTGGTAATTTCTTGGAAGAATATTTTTGTTACATTTTTTTCCCATTCGAGTAGTGTTGTATACTACTGGCTGTAGAGTCAGAGACTATCTGAATTGTAGTCACTGCTCTGCCAGTTATTAGTTGTTTGACTCCAAGCAAGCCATTTAAGTTCCCTGAGCTTCAGTTTCTGTAGAACAGGGATTATAACAGCATCTCCTTTATAGACATTTTCTGGCTCAGATGGTAAAGAATCTGTCTTCAATGCAGGAGACCCAGGTTTGATCCCTGAGTCATAAGATCCCCTGGAGAAGGGAATGACTACTCACTCCAGTATTCTTGCCTGGAGAATTTCATGGACAGAGCCTGGTGAGCCACAGTTCATGGGGCTGCAAAGAGTCGTACATGACTGAGCAACTAACACTTTTTACTTTTTATAAGCAGTTTCAAAACTTAGAGATAATGTATATAAGATAGTTACTAGAGAGCCTAGTACAAAATTGGTATTCAATAAACAATGGCTATTACCACCATTGTCATCATGATCATCATGTAAAGTTTTAATTTTAGGTATATTGTTATTACATTTCCAGGTTCTACTTTCCTGATTTAATTTGGGTGGAATTCTATCCTTTAAGGCAACTTCTAATCTGAAACGTTATGTATAGATTTTGCAAACCTAAATCTCAGAGGGAAATGTATCACCTAATAATAAGAAAATTATATATATTATATATTCAAGACAGAGAGAAAATAGAGCTCCCAATGTGAACGTATGCTGTATATTGATGTTCTTTTATAGTGTATCAAATTTGACCAGAGTCTAGAGATTCACTTTGGAAAAAAGTAGAATAGTTACCATTTAGGAACACCTTTTACTTATGAAGCATGCTACGTCATTTTAATTTTCACAATAGCCCTGAAAGTTAGATTGTTGTGTTAGTTTTACAGATTAAAGAGTGAATTAAGCGAGTTACAGAATTTTTTAACCTCACACGGTTAGAGAGTATTTGATCTGGGATTCAAACCCTAGGACAGTGGAATAGTAATGCTTGTGAATGTGTATGATATTCTTCCTTTTAGAAAACACAAACCAACACTCTTAAGTGTTGAGATCCTCAGTCTGAATTTTGTAGTCCGAAGAGTCTCCATTTCTGTTTGATAGTAAGATATGTTGAACCTTCACACATACTGAGTGTAACCCCCGTGTGGAATAGAAGACTCTGGGCTAAATCATGAACTCAGAGCAGAGATCCACCTCTGCAAGATTTATAATATAAGCTCTACTCAGAGACTAACCAAACTAATACACTTCACACTATACTATTAATGAACTAATAGAAACAAATAGGCAAACTATAATCCTTGTCAAATAAACGTTGGATATGAATTTCTTGCAAAAGGACTGACATTTCAGTTAACATAATGGTTTGTGCCTGGGCTCGCTGGCTTCCGTGTGTGCTCAATTGTGTCTGACTTTTTGCAACCCCATGGACTGTAGCCCGCCAGGCTTCTCTGCCCGTGAAATTTTCTAGGCAAGAATATTGGAGTGGGTTGCCATTTCCTACTCCAGGGTAATCTTCTGATTCAGGGATTGAACCCAAGTCTCTGCATCTCCTGCATTGGCAGTTGGATCCTTTACCAATGTGCTGCCTGAGAATGGCAGCTACTTCTTTACCTTATGCTAACTCTTCTCCATGCCAAACAGCCAGATTTATAGTGGGTCTTTTTATTTACCTGTGGCCTGGAAACCAGAAATATTCTACAAGTGGGAACTTTGTTTTTCAATCTTAAAAAAGAATTTTATAAATACAGCATCATTAATAATAAATCCAGACTCTGAGGTGGATAGTCTAATTTCCCAAATATAAGAGTTTGTAAAGTTACTGACTTCAAGATCTAAAGTAAATATGACAAATCCTCTTGGGACAACTAACAATGGTGTTTCTCTGATCTCACTAAAGTTAGGTTAACAAAACATGTCTAGACAAATATAGAAATCATGTAATTTTTCAACATGCAAAGCACTGTGTTAGGGGCTAGGAATCCAAAAGATAAGTGATATGCAGCCTTTAATATTAAGGAAGTCATACTTCAATGCAAGTAAAAATTAACAAGTGTAATAATTAATATGGCAAAGATGTCTCAACTGTAGTGGGACAGGGCAGGGGAGAATCATGAGTTTGGAATTTGATATAGAGTATTTGACTTGAGGCACTCAAAATATCCAAGTTTTTTAAATAATTAAGGGCTATTTATAAGGACATAGGAGTGAGTAAGTAATACTTTGGGAGACTTTTTTGGGGGTGTTATTTATATTAAATATTGTATGACAAATATTTATTTGGAGCAGCACCTAGCATTTGTTGAGCAATTAACAAACATCAAAGACTGTTTCAAGTGCTCTGTGCACATGATATTAAGTCTTCTAGCAGTTCTTTGATGTAGATCCTTTGCTTCCCTTTGTAAGGAAGCAGAACTTACAAACTCAAAACGTCTCTTTGATATGAGGATTATTTCAAGCTGAACACAACCAAGAAGCCAGAAAGACTCAGCAGTCTTTCTCTTTATCTCTTTAGCTGTCTAAAAATTTAGATAAAGGGCCTGCTCTAGGAGCAAACCTATTGCCAGAGACTTCTGCATAGAATGTGTGCTTCTCTGATGGCTCAGACAGTAGAGAATCTGCCTGCAATGCAGGAGACCCTGGTTTTATCCCCAGGTTGGGAAGATCCCCCGGAGAAGGAAATGGTTACCCACCCCAGTATCATTGTCTGGAGAATCCCATGGACAGAAGAGCCTGGCAGGCTATAGTTTATGGGCTCACAAAGAGTTGGCATGACTAAGAGACTAACACTTTTACTTTTTGCATAGAATATGGTCCAGGTGTGGTGGGGACACTCAGCAGGACTAGAGATGACAATGGTAACCATTTGGTGTCCCATTGTCTCTGTGTGGCCCAGAAAACACTTTAAACTACATAGTTGCTTCTGTATTTTTGTGTGAATTGCCTTCTCCCATTTTTAGGTTCCAAAACACTACTCACAAAACCTGTTTTGTCTTTAGCTGAAGATGGCATTTAAGTTGGCGGGTTTGGCCATTTGGGTGAGTTATTCAGTTCTCTTGAGTTTCTCCCAAGTATACACATTATTAGAATTTTGTTTGATTCTGTCCTTTTAATCTGTCTCATGTTAATTTAACTCTTAGACCAATCAGAAGAACCTAAAAGGTAGAAGAAACATTTTTTCTCCTGAACAGTATTATTTCTGTTTAGGTAAATGAAGGCTGGGTGATCCCAGTGTTCCACAGAAATTAAGGGAAGCTGGAATTTTAAACCAATTCTGCCCAAGTTCAGACTAGCCTTCAAGAAAGTGGTGCCCCAGGACTTCAGATAAAGGTAAAGATGTGTTTGTAATGGTGCTATGAGGGAGTTTTGGAGACTTGAGAACAAGTTGACCAAAGTAGGGCTCGATAAGCTGGCTACAAGCTTCCTATAAAATCTGGCTTTGAAGTAAGGTCATCAAGTCAAATTCAAACTTTGCCACTTGCTCATTATTTACCCTCTCTGAGCATCAACAAAAAAGAAACATAACAATACAAACTCCACAAAACTATTGGGGGAATTAAAGTAAATTTCGTATCAAAACATTTATTCTGAGCTTGGTACAGAACAAGTGATCTATAAACATTTGTTTCCTTCATTGTCATCACATGCCTTTTCTTAAAAAAAGTCCAGAAAAAGAAGGCTTCCTTCCTGTCCATCAAGTGTGCCCAAGGACGTAGAGCAGGTCTTCTCAAACGCAACATGTGTAGGAATCACCTGAGGATTTGCTTAAAATGCAGATTCTGATTTTGTGGGTCTGGGATGGGACCTGAAATTTTTCTTTTCTAATAAGACTCCAGGAGATGCTAATGCCATTATTTCAAGACTACAATTTCATCAGCAAGGTTTATATCATTTGAATTTTTATTCTTTCATGTTGTGTTAAATGCCTCCAGCTTCCAGTTGATATCTTCCTACTTTGCTTTTATATCAAAGAGCAGCTGTTTTCATAGTCACAAGTGTGGTAATATTGGACACGTGCCTAACACAGAGGGCTTATTATTTGGAAGAATAATTGACTAGGAGCAAAAATCTATATAAAGAACCACAGTAAGGCTAGTGAGCATTCTTATACTGCTATAGAGTTTACAGTGTGCTATCTGGATTTATCTCAGTTGATTCAGCTGTTTTGCAGATATTCCTTGAGAGACTAATGTGTCCAAGGCAATGAGGGAATACAAGAGACTCAGAACTTCATGGCGCTCATAAATTAGCGAGAAAGAAAGGCAGAAAATTCAGTGGCAACAGGAACATGTAATCAAATCTATAGTGCGGGTGTTCAAAAATCATATAGTGACATAGAGGAGGGCATTCCTATCTCCAGGAATCAGGAAGCAGGGAGGGAAGACTTCCCAAATGGCATTACATCTTCACCACCTAAGGCATCGTTTTAGTCCCTGCCGTTGTCTCTAGAGCACCATTGTCATCATCTTCATTACAGTCATCAAGTAGCATTTGTTGCAAACTTGCTGCTTACTGGGTACCATGCAAGGCACATGGTGCGCATTCTCTCAAACTATCCCTATAATCCCCTCATAAGTTGGGTACTGTTATTACCCTGTTTTACAGATAAGGAGATGATGCTTAGAGAAGTGAAATACATGTGTATTAAATAGCAGGACCTGAATTCAAACGTGGGGACTTACTCCAAAGCACATGTTGTTACTCATTTTGCCACTACAATCTCAATTCATTTTATTTAAGATAAATGATCAAAATAATCTTTATAGATATGGAAGAAAATTTAATTGTTTCAGATTTAAGGTTGGGGACCTTGAGATTCATATAAATTATTTTCCCAAATAATGGGAAAAGAGGTGAGGACCAGGCTCAAGTGAAGATTCCAGGTTCCTTTCTACCACATTTTGCAGGTGCTGAGACAGAGGTAGGGTAGGCAAATTATTGAGTCTGTGTACACTTACATTTATATTATACATCTGCATACCATGGAAACAACTATCTTCATTTCCTAGCCCACTCTTCTCTCTCTCTTTCTATATATATATATATGTATTTTTCATTTGTGTGTTTGTTTCAAAGCCCTTCTGTTAGTAATATCATCTGCTTTTTATCTTTGGTTTAATTTTCCATTGGAGTTTTCTCCTGCTTTACTTAATTATTGTAGATTTTAGTCACCCTTTGAAGAAGTCCCAATGTGTAATAATCTTCTTTCACTTTCTGGAGGATAAATATTTTAATATTCTAAAAAATATTATGGGCTGGGAAGGGTTGTTTAGCTCAAGTAAGCATTGTTGTCTGTGTCTCTTAGTTCCTTTTTCTTCTGTCCTTCACTCCGTCTACATGTTCTCTCCCTCTTTCCTTCTACATTTCACTCCCACTCCCTTTTGTCCTTCCTTCCATGACTTCTTCCCTTCTCTATCCCTACTCTCTATCTCTCTTGAATTTCAGAGGTGAACAGTGCATTCCCATTTAACATTTTGTGATGAAGTGTTCCTGCGTTTTTAATGGCAATGAGAGCATAAGATGTCATGTGAAGAACCAGCCTTTGCAATGGAAAAGAACCAGCAAATATTTCATCATTCCCGGTTTTTGACTTTGTGGTCCCAGGCTAATTAAATTAACATTGCTTGATTTGCTCATTGGCAAATAGAGATAATCATACCTTTATCACAATGTAGATGCAAATGAAATATTGCCTGAAACAGAATGAACATGTGTAAAAAAATATAAAGACATTTGGGGTGAGGGTGGTGTTAGTCATTCTCTTTTGCATTATCTTCATAAATTAGCTTGGCTTCATCTTCTACCAGTTTGTACAATTTCCATTAGCAAAGACTGCTTCTCAATTATATTTTTATCTTAATTGCCCAACCCGTACATTATATGATAAGTACTCAGTAAGTAGAATCATTGAATGGAGTCAGGAGAAAATCTGGATCAATCAAGGGATGGAGTGTTTTGTCAGACAGGCTAGGTGGTCTCTTTCTCATTTGCTCCCAAAGCAGCCTCTTCTGTAAGAAGAACATTCAGGTCAGTCACTCTGCCAGCAAGACATTATGGGCAGCATTTCCCTCTAAACTGGAAAGTAGAAGTAAAGGCTGCTCCACCAGCTGCCACCAGTATCTTCAAAAACTTAGATGTTTAGGCAATTATAGATTTCCTATGGTGTTCTCCAATGTTTCTTCCACAGTGTGTGTGTGTGTTTTTTTTTTAATCTGAGAAAAAGCCCCATAAAAATAACAGTACAACAGCTCCAGTTCTCCAAAATGCAAGAGACCATGCTTATGTATTTTCTGCCTTTGAGGCAATACTGCTCATTCCCGACAAGCTGATGTTCTGGGTTCCTGCTCTATCCACCAAGTCTTGTGGCTCTACATCTACTCCATGGGCAAAGCTATCACTTTCTGCATTTCAAAATCACCCATATCTGATAGCTCTCATGTCTCGATGCCTCTGATCTGGCTGTTCAGCTGGGCCCTGCATGTCTGCTATCTTTAAGTATTTCATGACTGTCCCATGGTTACTGGTCACAGGAATGAGCTTCTATTCCCCACTTAAACTTGTTCTCCTTCTATGTTTTCAACCATTGGGAAGGACATACACAGCCACTTAATTCTCATGACTGCCTTGTAAGTACATATCATTATCCTATTTATCTGGCTGATGAGGAAACTAAATTTGAAGAAATCATGTAGATGGAAAGTGAAAGAGCTGACCTGCATCCCAGATCCTCCTCCTCCAAAGACTGTGTCTCTTCTGATAAGTTTTACCAGAAAGGAAAGAATAGGGAAGAAGAAGAAAAGCATGTTGACTTATTAAATAGTAAGGAAAACATAATACATTCTCACTTTTGCCTCAAGTACCAGTCAAATGAGTCTAATCTTGCTTGCTTAGACCACCCACCCTGCTTAATAAAAAATCACATATTGAATAACTTAATGGAATATTTTAAAGTTGAATCTATTTTATGAAATGACTTGATGATACTATTTCAGATTATACCTGTGCAGAATCTCTCTCTCAGCCATTGGCTGCAACAAAATGTTCTTACTGACAGAAAATAATTGCATAATTCTGGGATGGTGTCATTCAAATTAATGGAAGAAAAAATGACAAATTGACCTTGTGCTCTAGAACAAGTACTTATTGGAGAACTCTTCATGGGAAAAAACACTATTTTTGGCTTGTATGAAAGGCATAAATAAAATAGCTAAAAGATTTTAATGTTTTTTATAAAGATCAGACACTTTAAAAGATACACAATTTTCCCATCATTGTCTTTTTGTCATTGCCTAGATACTGAAACGCTCTTGAAGCTAAGTGTTGGAGAGTCGGTTTGATATGATATATGTACAAGGAAGGGAAAAAAAAAAGAATTAGGAGCAGTTTTAGGGATTGTTTTTTGTTGCCGAGGAGTTTATCTATTGGAAGATATATTCTTGCCTTGTTCGAGTGGTGATTAACTTTTAGGAAACTTCTCTAATGCCAGGAAAACTATAATAGTATTTATTTAAAGGACCAAATGTATCTGTTTTTGTTTTTAATCTTGTATTAAGAAAGAATCTTATGAAAACCACTTTCAAGATCCAAATTGACCCTTATGTGATATAGAAAGTGATTCTGGGCAATACTTGCCGTGCGTGCTCTGTCATAGGTAGGGGACACCTGTTAGGAAGAGATGAGCCTCTAGGCACGCTGATGGCTCTTTTCACAGACAGAGCTGTAAGTGGATGTCCATTGTCAGAAAGTTGTCCTTTAGTTTTACAAATTCAAATATACAGAGCAGTAATCCTATGGACTGAATGTGTCTCCTGTAGGTTCATATTTGAAAATACTGATATTAAAATATTTAAAAGTAAGGCCTACAGGAGATGATTAGGTCATGAAGGCTCTGCATGGGATCAATATCCCTATAAAAAAGACTCCAGAGGTAGCATTTACCCATTTCCTACATGTGATGACACAGTAAAAGCAAGTCTGTCTATGAACTGGGAAGTTATTCCTCACAGGATAGCAAATCTGTTGACACCTTGATTTTAGACTACCTAACTTCTGCCAACTATGAAAAAGAAATGTCTGTTATATAAGCCAGCCAGTCCATGATATTCATATTAAGACAAATGGGAAATGTATGGGATTATAAATCAGGTAGATCTGTATTTGATTTCCAGTCTGCACCCCTTTTTAACTGATGATCTTGGGCAAACTTAATCATTTTTATATCTTAGTTTCTGCATGTTAAAAAATGATGTGAAAATATATAAGTAGTAGAGTTAAATACTTAAGGCTTAAATACTTATTGCTGTTGTTACAACCATAGCTTAGCGTTTAGTAAATGGAAGAAACTTAGCTAAGTATAGCTATTATATTGCTGTTTCTCCATCAGACTTGACCAGACATTAGAGATTGCTATATGTATAAAGCAAACAAGGTGTTAAATAAAGGTTTACCCCATTTCAGTGATCAAAATTTATTTCCTTTTGCACAAAGCAGTTTCCTCCCCAACATGGAATCATAAAGGAAGCCAGATTAAGAAACACATATAAATTAGCCAGCATCGATACAAAGCAAGACTGACACTGCAGGCATATTCCTAGGCCTAAGAGAAATCAAGACTTGCGTCCACACAGAGACTTACACTCCACTGTTCAGAGCAGATGTACTTATATTAAACAGATTCAAAAGTAACACAGATTTTCATCAATCTATGACTAGAGTTCATAAATAAACTTGGTATTTCTATACAATAGAATACTACTTAGCAACAAAGGGGTGAACTATTGCTTTGCACAAAATGTAGATAAATATCAAAACTATTTTGTCAAGTAAAAAAGGCCAGACAAAAACAAACTTTATGATTTAATATGACAGTCTAGAAAAGGAAAAGCCATAATGACAGAAGTCAGATCAATGGTTGTCAGGGTTCAGAGGTGGAAAGGTAAGGTACTGAATGCAGTGGTGTATAAGGGAGCATTTGGAAATAAATGTAAATATTTTCTCTTAATGATTGCTGTCACACTACTGTAAATATTTGTCAAACTTTATCAAATCATATGCTTAAAATTGCTGATTGTATTATACATAAAGTATATCATAATAAAGCTAATGAAAGGAAAAAAAATTAAGAAATAAAACAAACAAGCAAAAATGGGCATTTCAAGTGATTCTTTTCAATCAAGACCAAAAACATGATTCCCCATGTTTCTAATGACCAGATTGTTCTATCTTGAGACAATGTGTCCAAAATACAGAATTACCCAGCATCAGATCTCGTTCCAGACCAGCCTCAAACATCCTGGACATTATCCTCATTTTGCTGATGAGGAAACTAAAGCTTGATGCGGTTTTATAGATAGAAAGTAGAAGACCTGGTCTTCCATTTCAGATCATCCCCTCCAAAACATGTGTCTCTTCTACTAAATTTTATCAGGAAAGAACAGGGAGATACAGGAGAAAATAAATGCTGGAACAACAACAGACATACGACACACACACACACACACACACACACACACACAATCATTTAGGAGTAACTGAGAAAATCATGTACTCAACGCCATACTCCTTCTGTGCTCTTAGCTACTTTACAAGTAGAAACCCTTTTGTATAGTTGGCAGTGAATGGTATTGGCAAAATCTTTTCTCCTCTTCTTCCTGGGCACAGAGCCAGACTACCTTACCCATCATCCTTTGCAGTTAGATTGGTCATGCGATTGGGTTATAGCTAATAGAATATGAATAAAAGTGATGTGTGCCAACTATAACTATAAAATCTTTCCATTTGTTCCTTTAAGAGTTTTTCTCCTTTCAACTTGGGGAAGAAGATGGCTCCAAAGTCAATCCTGGGTGCTACAAATTGGAGATGTCAGAGCTGCCATGAATGACAAGACAGGGAAGCGGTCACCCCTGTAGCAAATGCATCCGTGGATACATACTGCCACCACCTTCTTCTGCCAAGCTGTAAACAGGCTTTAATATGAACAGCAAATTTCTGTTATGTTGAGCTAACAACAACTATTTGTCACCCTAATCTTGACTATTCTAGTTAATGTAGAAGGCTAGCAGCAACATAGAACTTAGCATCATAGTAGGCAGAATAGTCTACTCTGGTCTTTTAGTTAGACCATTACTAAGTCTCAGGTCATATTACTTCAATTTCAAAGTACAGATAATTTTGAACATACTATCCATAGTGAAGGAGATAGTTTGTCCTAAAGCCTAGAGATAGCTTGACATTGATCCCATTCAGGTAAATCAGTAGACCCAGGACTGTCTTGCTCGCTTTGTGCAAAGAAAATGATTTCAAGAAAGTATAGAAGAGGCTTTTATTCTGGTGAAGACTTTTTCTTAAACTAAAGCTATATCTCCAAGGAAACATGGTCAAATCACTGCTTTCAAACTTGACCACTCGCAGTAATAATCTTCTTCCTAGGAAAGGGCATAGCTCACATGAGGGGCTTGGACTAAAGACGAGCACTGAGTTTTCCTGAGACAAGACTCACATCATCCAGATTCAATGTTTCTTTCCTTGGACAGTGTCCGGATATATACTGCTATTACTGGTTTTCTTCCCTCTGCAATTTTCTGAGCTTCCATTGCTGACAACTTATTTTCTCTTGACATATTTTTTTTTCTTTACTTAGCTAATACCAATGAGTCAAGTCTTATTCCACCTTGGGAACGATTCATTCTTCTTTAGAAGGCTAAATATATTTCTAAACTCATCCATTATATGTTGATTTTATCAGTCAAACATTCAGAGTTCTCTGGAGACACTCAGGAGTTACTCAGTCAATGATTCATTCCAACAACTCACTGATATATAGAGAATAAAACAAAACCATCAACTTAGAAAATAAAAGCCTTCTCTCATTTGGAATCTGTGTAACAGAAGCAATCAACAATTTGATTTGCTTATGTTTTGTTAGATAATGTGTTGTACAAGAAAGAACCAGTTAGATCTAGTTCCAAATACTTGCACAAAAACTACTGAGATGTGCAACTTGCATCAATCTGTTTCAAATCCCTCATCTATAAAATTAGAAAATCAATATTGTATGGTTTTGGCACATGTGTTAATGTAAATTCACAGATTACATTAGATTAATGTAGAATGCCTTGTAAGGCATTCCTTGTAAGGCATTTCTAGAAAGTTCTCAAGAATTAGATGAGATGTCTGATGAAATGACCTATTAAAATCACTTGCAGGCTCAAGGGCTTAATTGGTCCTCAATTAACCCATAAAAATGTACCAAGTATGAGAAAAACTTGTGGAGTTTGTCTTGCCAAAATTTTCACATTGTGAATAACACAACTGCCATGTAACTATGTCTGAAGAGCCAATAAGTGAGGGCTAAGATGCGACTGAAGTGACTTAGCAGCAGCAGCAGCAGCAAGATGCATCATTGGAGAAGGCAATGGCAACCCATTCCAGTACTCTTGCCTGGAAAATCCCATGGGCGGAGGAGCCTGGTAGGCTGCAGTCCATGGGGTTGCTAAGAGTCTGACACGACTGAGTGACTTCCCTTCCAATTTTCACTTTCATGCATTGGAGAAGGAAATGGCAACCCACTCCAGTGTTCTTGCCTAGAGAATCCCAGGAACGGGGGAGCCTGGTAGGCTGCCGTCTATGGGGTCGCACAGAGTAGGACACGACTGAAGTGACTTAGCAGCAGCAGCAGCAGCAAGATGCATCATGGCCTGGTTCAAGTTCATAATTTAAGCAAAATCGTTGTATTCTTATTTACTTTATTTAATATTGTAGTCTTTTAGTACTCCTCATAGGAAATTATAGGTTGTCTATGGAAGTGGAACCTTTGGAAATAATCACTGAATCTAACAAACATGAAGTTGAAATTTTAATTAGCAATAAAGAAACTGTTGATCAGAATATCTGATAATTCATCAGACTAAAGTACATAGAACATTTTCCAGTCCTGAAAATATACAGGTAGAGGCAGGATGATAATTTCTTAGTGTAAAATTATATACATCTTGTTTAGAAAGTAGAACATTGACTTTTAGTAAGACTGGAACATAATAGTTGTATGACATTGTGAAAGCCACTTAATCAGTTTGAGCTTTAGGTTAGTTATAAATGAGGCTCATTCATAATACTTCTCATGGAAGATCATTATAAGGAATAGAAATATCTGTAGGGTACTTAGGCAGTGCATGACTCAGTAGAGAGAGTAAAATAAGTGGCAGTAGTTATTACTCTAAAAGAAATCTTTACACTGAGTTAGCTCACTCAGAAAATCACTACCTCTGGGATCTTCCTGTCTGAAATCAAAACTTAAATATTTGTAATATAAATATTAGGAGAAGGAGGAGCAACAATAGTAGTATCCTTTTAAAATCTAGAGGTAACCCCAAGTATGAGGGAAGCAAACAAATAATCATTGAGTTGTGTGAAAATTAATAACCATCTTTCCTCCAAGTTTAATCTTCTTTTATAAAAAAATCAGTTGTATCAAATATTAATTTGCCTAAAACAATAAGGACAACTTGATAGACTTTTCTCACTCCAAGGAATAGTTTCTGCTCTAATAATCATGGGCAAGTTAAGTGAGTATTCATCATCTATTGAAAAAGTCTTCAGTTAATAATCATATCAGAATTCTCTTATGACTCATATAATGTCCTCCTTTTACTGTCAATTCTTAGCAAATATATGTAATAGCCAACTCAGTCTCCTCCCTGACCCAATTTAGCTATTCTGCTGTTCCAGACTTTAGCAGTTTATTTATATTATTATTATTATATTTTCAGCTTCTTTAAGGCTTATCTCCTGTTTATCAGAATCATTGCTTGCTTATATGGAGACAGTTTTAATTTTCTCCATGAGGGCTCCTTGAAGACTTTGACGATGTTATCATGAATACATGAATAACAGTCCATTTTATGTCCTATAACATCTAATGTATACTCTATTCTCCCAAAGTTTTAAAAAATGAATATTATAATAATGAGAGTAATGGGAGAAAACAACTTATTTGTGTTAAGTGTCTCAATACCTTGACCCTGTTATATTCATTAAGAAACCAACTTATCAAACGAGTGTTATGAAAAGAAGTTTGCAACAATCTTTCCCAGGCTTCAGAGACCTCTTTCAATGAAGGACTGTTCTGATCCTCACTGACCCATAGTCATCTTTGCCATTCTTATCCCATAAGGAATAAATAACCTTAAAAGACCCAAAGAGCTATATGAAAAATTCAAAGAAAAAGAAATCTCTTAACTTTAAGGAATTATTTTGAATACTGTGAAATATGAAATATTCTCAAATGAGGAATTTATATCTTTGAATTAAAAAAAAAGGAGTAGGAGGAAGCAGAGGAAAATTCTCCAGAGACTAAAGTTTAAGACCAGACTTGAATTATCTCCCTCTTTTTCTCCAAAGGCAAGGCTCCCAATGACTTCCTCCAGGCTTGTGGATCCATTCACTACTGGAAACGTCAGGAGTGAAGAGTCAATATTCCCTTAGGCGAGTAATGAAAACAGAAGAGAAAGCCATAGACACTTGCCATTGTCACTCTACACTGACTGTTCCTTTAAACAAACTTAGGCTGTAGAGCTTTTCAGCCCCATTACCCAAAGTAAAACAAGATGACAGTCTACCCGTGAAGGAGTTTATCATCCATTCACCCATTCCGTCATCACACATTGATTGAGAATCAACTGTATAGCAGGCATTATAGGTTATGAGATAAAGAGATGCAGACAGTATAGTCCCTGCTTTTAAGAGTACTGTATTTTTCTCAAAAGCTTTTAAAGAGACTAAAGAACAAATATAGTATGTTGTCAAAACACAACAGTGAGGCAACGAGAGAAGAGGCTAAGTGTATATGCAGATCTAGTTATTAGAAATTTATATCAGAGTCAGGTAGGTTTCTGTATGGTTCAATTTTCCAATGCTTTTGACATAATATTTTTAAAAGAGATTAAATCTACAGCATTTCCCAATCTACTGGACAAAGGAAACCTACTTTATTTTGAGCATACTTTTGTTTTTTGTAGAGCAATGATGATTATTTCATGGGGCAGACTTTGGGAATTAAACTACACATGATAAGAAGAAGCCAACTAATGATTATAAACTGGCATAGTTTGTGAACAGATTTAACTTAAGAAAAATTTACATCAGTAGCAGAATAGCTGTATGAAGAAAGATAAATGTGGGTTGGAGAAAAGTTGAAGAATCTTTACATTAGTCCAAATAAAGAGCAAGGAAATCCTACACTAAGGTAGTGGTGGTTGGAAGAAAGGATAATCCCTAAAGAGCTTGTTAATTTCCACAATGTCTGGTAGAGGGAGGGGGGTTCAGGATGGGGAACACATGTATACCCATGGCTGATTCATGTCAGCCTCCAATTAAAATAAATAAATTAAAAAAAAGAAACTATTTGAGGACCAGATGGAAAATTGGAGGAGGGGGAATCTGTGCATTTGGACACATTGAATTTGAGGAACCTTGGGTATGAGTATCTAGTAGGTTATCCTGGCATTGTGTCCATGGACTTCTCCATGCGTAGACAGAAGTAAAAACTACAGCAATAGATGATATTTATCAGAGCTATAAAAGCAAGAGCCCAAGCTACTTTCTGATTTTGCAGCAAGCAGGTTGTGATTAAAGGTCTGCCGTGTTATGTTGTTGCATGTTGGGCATGCATGACAGACATAGTGTCTCCAGTTGATCCTCGATAAAGTACTTTATCAAACTCACCTACCTCTCTTTCCAAAGTTCCCAAAGGAAAAAGAGGAAAAAGAGTTAATGCATCACCTAACTACTCACTCAAAAAAAAAAAAGAAAGAAAAGAAAAGAAAGAAGAAAGTTTGATGGATAAATTCTTTTATAAGGTTTAAAACATTTCATCTCTAAGGGTTCAGACTCCACTAAAGCATTTCTTATGAGACCATCTTAGAAATAACTTGACATATAAAGTTTAGGAAAGAAACAAAAATAAGAAAAGCAAGTCTATTGGCCAAGGCTCCTTAAAGGCTTATTTTTTCAGTGACCTGTAAAACCTGTTTGGAAACAAATGTCATATTTTGTTGTGAATTCAGATTTCAAAAAACTGTTTTATGTTAACTATATATAAGATTTTATTTCCTTAGTCTTTCACCTAGGGAGTGAGTTAAGTAAAACTGGGCATCAAAAAGTAACAGGAATGTTATACTCTTAATTTAGCTTCCTTACTCTCATTGTTTCAGTGACTACATCCCTCTGCGATGTATTGTGATGAGGCAAGAAGGAGGAGGATAGGGTATATGTCTGGAGAAGGCAATGGCACCCCATTCCAGTACTCTTGCCTGGAAAATCCCGCGGACGGAGGAGCCTGGTAGGCTGCAGTCCATGGGGTCACTAAGAGTCCGACAGGACTGAGCGACTTCACTTTCACTTTTCACTTCATGCATTGGAGAAGGAAATGGCAACCCACTCCAGTGTTCTTGCCTGGAGAATCCCAGGGACTGGGAGCCTGGTGGGCTGCCGTCTATGGGGTCGCACAGAGTCGGACACGATTGAAGTGACTTAGCAGCAGCAGGGTATATGTCACAGAAGCAGGCAGGATGCATAGACAAAAGAGCTTTCTAAGACTTCAGTATGTTTTTCAGTGGTGAAATTAGGTCTATTTCTCTTCTGGTTTTGCCACTGACTCTCTCCATGACCTTAGTAACCTTACTTCATTTCTCTAAATCTCAATGCCCTTATCTATAAAATTAAGGATTAGGCTAAAAATCTACTTTCAGCTTTATGTGACATAATTTTAATTTATAATATTTTACTTGAGGCTTATACAAATATCTCAGAAAGTTGGTTTACAAAAGAATCTGATAAAAAGGAACATAATGAATACTAAGGAGGAAGGAAAAAAAAGCTTTCTTATTTCTAACATTTTTTCAATCAAAACACAGAGCTTTTCCCTCCTTGAAACTATAGATTGCATGTCTTTTTTCATAATAGAAATATTATTAATCCAAAGTGGTAGTGACATTCAAAGTGTTCATCCCATATGTATTTATCCTTAAGTGCCAGTTAGCATATTTCTAATTGTAAGTGTTGAATGATATCTTTCTATCTTTCTTCAGCAAAAGGATAGAGATCTTTATTTCCAAGTCCTTACTTATTTTTTACCTCTGTCATTAATTCTAATTCTAGTTAAATTAAAGCAAACTGACTTACTATCAGATTCCTACTTCCTATTTTAAGATTGCCTTGGTTTAGCTTTGGATAATATTGGAAACCATTGTGCCTTAGAAAGTATTACAGACCCCTCCAAGATTTTCTTTTCTTCTTTTCTGTTCTCTGTCGAGTGCATGCTTATTATTTATGGTGGAATGGAAGGCTCACAGTAAGATTCTTGATAGTATTGTATCAATATATAAGGGCAGTTGAAATTCTGAATTTTCTTAAAATCCTTTGGAGTTATATCTGTCACATCGAAGGAGAATTACTTGAGAAGACTTGATAGTAGCTATAAATAAGCAACAACATTCAATCCCCTTCTAAGAATTTTACTTCAAAACTTCCAAGCAATATTTGTTCTGCTTTTAATCCCAGAAAATAACTGAGTCAAGAGAATAGACAGAATAGGAATTGGGAGTGGAAGAAGAGAAGAAAGATAAATATCTTGTAAGTTCTGATTGGCATTATAACCAGCAAAACAGGTAAAACTTGGAGAATTGTGGGAGTAGATTTTGAAAGAAATGACCATTCTTTTTTCCAAGAACCTTGGCCAACTGGGTCATAAATGAATCACAGCTAGTGGCTGGAAGGAATGTTCTCATACATATTTTACTGAGCGAGTTCTGACTATCTGAGAGAGCATATATTATTGAAAATATTATTTTTATAAAGTCTGCAGCCCCTACACATATACTTCAAAGCTAAGAGGAAGCAAAAAGAAGTCAGTCTTAATCCTGGAAAAAGACAGACAAAATAAAGAAACAAATTAAGCTAGAAAAAAAATAATAACTGTCTCTCAGATCATAGTACTTTCCTGTTTTCCAAATGCAGTTTTACTTGTTGTTAATGGAATTTATTTATGCTCTCTGGTCTGCAAATACTTCTTTCACACTGGCTGAATTTCTCAGTGGTGCTGAACTGCATCAAATATTTAGAATGAATTCATCCACTACTTAAGTATCCTCTAGCAACAGGTTTTCTGGATGTGTTAATGGATGTTGTATACCCAGTGGAGATTTTGTAAGAAAGTCTTATTCTGAATTTCTATTCTATTTTGATACCTAGTGCTCTGTGAATATTTCTCCCTTCCTTTAGTTGACTGTGAGTTGTTTGAGGATGCCACCCTTTCTTTTTTTCTAGCTGTTCATTTGTCTCCAAGGTTAACCACAGTACCTGGCTGGCACCTAGAAAGGATTCACCATCAGTGCTATGCGTGCAATAAAAGAATATAGTATCCAACAGCTATATTTCTAACCTTTCCTGTCATAAGTAGAAAAAAATATTTCCTTGGTATTTGTGAAAAAAATCTATAAGATTTTCCCCAGGAGGGTGAAGGAAAACAGAAACAAAAGCATACTGAGTACTTACTATCTGTTAGATTGTGCCAGGGGGTTATCAAATAAATAGTGTTTTAGAATCCTCTCAGCAACCTTGATAGAAAGGTATTATCACCATATTTTATAAGTGAGAAAAAAATAAGGGCTCAGAAAGATGGGCTAACTCACTGTTGGTCTCTTAAGTTTATCAATGCAGAATCAAGATGTGAATCAAATGTTCTTTTCAGACTATGCTGAAACATAGACACACTGAGGAGTACGTGAGTAGTGTGCGTGTGTGTGTGTGTGTGTGGACAGAGAGAGAGAGAAAGAGGAAGTACAGCTATCCTTTGTGAAGGTCCTTTACTTGGTTCTGCTCCCCTGGGAGCCAGCCATCCGGTACATCCCATTCACAACTCTGATCCGTTGGGCTAGACTAGAAATGAGGCCATTGCCATATCTTTCTGCATAGTCTTTGAACTAACCTATCTCTGTTCGACGTCTGTAGTACCAGGGAGAAGACAATCAGATACTGCATACCAGGAGAGTCATTCCTATAAAAATGTCTTTCCTCCCTATTAGACTGTGAGCTTCTCAGCATCAGGATCATGGCTGATCTGTCTTGAGTGAAATAATCTTCCATCTCTCGTTTCCCCTTCATTTTCATAGACACACAGACCTTGTTATTGTTCCTTTTAATTAGATTCCTAATTGGCCTCTGACCTCCCTTTCATCATATTCACCCAAATATAGATCTGATCATAGAAATATTTTGCTTAAAACCTTCACAACTCTCCGTAGGCAACAAGACAAAATCCAACTCACCTAAAACAGCATTTAGGATGCTATCTTATCTGGGTGCTATAGGATAGCACCTAGACAGCATTTAGGATGTTCTCGATCCTGCTGTGTCTTTCTTTGCTGTCACGTTTGCTACTTCCTACCACACCTGCTCTGAACTGCAAACGCAAAGCATCCCTCACTCAAAACACCCAGCTCTCTTTATTGATGAGGTTAACTTAATTGGAATATGTATATTTCTTCCTCAAATTAGAAAAAAAAATTGCCCACTTGTACCTCAAGTTAAAGTGTTAGTCACTTAGTCATGTCCTGCTCTTTGCAACTCCATGGACTGTAGCCCACCAGGCTCCTCTGTCCATGGGATTTTCCAGGCCAGAACACTGGAGTGGGTTACTATTCCCTCCTCCAGGGGATCATTCCAACTCAGTGATTGAACCTGGGTTTCCTGCATGGCAGGCAGATTCTTTACCACCTGAGCCACTAGGGAAGCCTCAAAATCCATCTTAAATAGCACCTGCTCCGTGATGCCCTTCTTGTTGTTCAGGCACTTAGTCCTGTCTGACTTTGCAACGCCATCAACTGCAGTGCACTAGGCTTTCCTGACTTTCACTATTTCCCAGAGTTTGCTCAAAATGCATGTCCATTGAGTCAGTGATGCCATCCAACCATCTTATCTTCTGTCATCCCTTTCTCCTCCTGCCTTCAATCTTTCCCAGCATCAGGGTCTTTTCCAAAGAGTCAACTCTTTGCATCACATGGCCAAAGTATTGGAGCTTCAACTTCAACATCAGTCCTTCCAATGAATATTCAGGGTTGATTTCCTTGAGGATTGACTAGTTTGATCTCCTTGCTGTCCAAGGGAATCAAGAGTTTTCTCTAGCACCACAGATCCAAAGCATCAATTCTTCAGTGCTCAGCCTTCTTTATGGTCCAACTCTCACATTCATACATGATTATTGGAAAACCATAGCTTTGACTATACAGACTTTTGTTGGTAAAGTGATGTCTCTGCTTTATAATATGCTATCTAGATTTGTCATAGCTTTTCTTCCAAGGAGAAAGTGTGTTTTAATTTCATGGTTGCAGTCATCATCCCCAGTGATTTTGGAGCCCAACAGGATAAAATCTGTCACTGTTTCCATTTTTCCCTCATCTATTTGCCATGAAGTCATGAAACTGGATGCCATAACCTTAATTTTTGAATGTTGAGTTTTAAGCCAGCTTTTTCAGTCTCCTCTTTCACCTTCCGCAAGAGGATCTTTATTTGCTCTTTGCTTTCTGCCATTAGAGTGGTGTCATCTGTATATCTGAGATTATTGATATTTCTCCCGGCAATCTTGATTTCAGTTTGTGCTTCATCCAGCTTGGCATTTCACATGATGAGCTCTGCATATACGTTAAATAAGCAGGGTGACAATATAGAGCTTTGTCATACTCCTTTCCCAATTTTGAACCAGTTCATTGTTCCGTGTTTGACTCTGTTTCTTCTTGGCCTGCATACAAGTTTCTCAGGAGGCAGGTAAGATGGTCTGGTATTCCCATATCTTTAAGAATTTTCCAGTTTGTTGTTATCCACACAGTCAAAGAATTTGGCATAGTCAATGAAGAAGAAGTAGATGTTTTTCCAGAATTCCTTTGCTTTTTCTATTATCCAATGGATATTGGCCACTTGATCTCTGGTTCCTCTACCTTTTCTAAATCCAGCTTTTATATATGTAAGTTATCAGTTCACATGCTGTTGAAGCCTAGCTTGAGGATTTTGAACATTACTTTGCTAACATGTAGAATGAATGCAGTTTTACCCTAATACTCATATAAGGTGTTTCCTCAGATCACCTTTGTTCATTGTTGAAATACACTGAGAATATTTCTTTGGGTGTCCCTTTTACTACATGATATCTTGATTTGAAGTCTGAGATTTTTTTTTTCCTGCTTAGTATTTTTTTTTTCAAAAAGGAAATGACTGGCTAGGTTCTGGATCTGATTAAGAAATGGCCAGTTGTCATCATTGCAGTCCCTTTATCCTTAGGCATGACTAATCTTTATATAAGTGTTTTCCTTGGTTCTTAATGAAAAATAAGAAATATTTATGGAAAATTATAAATTCATTCTTAATGCTAGAAAAAAGTTTTTATATTTATTTCTTATTGCATGTCTGGAAGAAGAAGGATGTAGCAGAATCGAAGAAGGGAACATTAATATTAGGAAAAATAGAAGAGAATTTATAGTGGAATAGAGTTTCAATTCTGACATCACCATTTAGTGCTTTTGATTCTTTGTAGAGTAGTTCGCAATAATGAAAGATATATATCTGTAATGATCAACATTTACAAAAGTTATTGTCTTCAGAAGGGGTCAGTAGAGCAGTGGCCTCAAAATTTGCCCAATAGATATCTACTTTTCCTCTGAATCGCCTCTTCATTCTCTCTCTCCATGTCCCTGTGATTTAATTGACTTCTTCTTTAAGACACAGCTTGAGAAACACCTTCTTCAAAAGGCCTTTCTAAACTGGACAAATATGGATAGTGTGCATGTTTGTATGTATTAGGGAAAGAAGGATTTCCTCTCTATCCCCACAGACTTTTTTTTTTTTTTTCTATAATACCATTTAGTACTGTACTAATAGCATATCATTATTTTATCGCAGATCTATCTATCTTCTTTATGGGGTAGGGAGTGTATTCTAATTCCCTTCTCCAGGGGATCTTCTCAACCCAGGGTTTGAACCCAGGTCTCCTGCATTGCAGGCAGATTCTTTGCTGTCTTAACCACCAGGAGAAGCCCATATTCTAAATATGTAGCAAAATACTTAGTGAAAATTAACAATTTAATTAATATATGCCACAAAATTGAAATGTAAGCCCCAACAATGGATTTTTATCTTTAAAGAGACATTTAAAGACTATGTTAAATTCACCCACTTTTGTGTTATCTTGTCCTTCCCACAGTATCCCCTGAAGTACTCAGCAAAGTTTTATATACAGTGGCCACAAGGCAATGTTTACTGATGGAAAGAAATCTAAGGAGCTGTCATGAAATTATTATATTTTTAAAACTACCAAACAGATTTAATTCAATTCAGTTCAGTCCCTCAGTCATGTCCGACTCTTTGTGGCCCCATAGACTACAGCACACCAGGCTTCCCTGTCTGTCACCAACTCCCAGAACTTGCTCAAACTCACATCTATCAAGAGATGCCATCCAACCAACTCATCCTTTGTTGTCCCCTTCTCCTCCCACCTTCAATCTTTCCCAGCATCAGAGTCTTTTCCAATGAGTCAGTTATTCACATCAGGTGGCCAAAATATTGGAGCTTCAGCTTCCACATCGGTTCTTCCAATGAATATCCAAGACTGATTTTCTTTATCTCTTGCTTTTTCTATGATCAAATGGATGTTGATTTCCTTGCAGTCTAAGGGGCTCTCAAGAGTCTTCTCCAACACCACAGTTCAAAAGGATTAGTTTTTCAGCACTCAGCTTTCTTTATGGTCCAAAACTCACATCCATACATAACTACTGGAAAAACCATAGCTTTGATTAGACAGATCTTTCTTGGCAAAGTAATGTCTCTGCTTTTAATATGCTGCCTAGGTTGGCCACAGCTTTTCTCCCAAGGAGCAAGCAGCTTTTTAATTTCATGCTTGTAGTCACCATCTGCAGTGATTTTGGAGCCCAAGAAAAGAAAGTATCTCACTGTTTCCATTGTTTCCCTATCTGCCATGAAATGATGGGACCAGATGCCACGATCATAGATTTTGAATGTTGTTTTAAACCAGCGTTTTCATTTTTCCTCTTTCACTTTCATCAAAAGGCTCTTTAGTTCCTCTTTGCTTTCTGCCATAAGGGTGGTGTCATTTCCATGTCTGAGGTTATTGATATTTCTCCCTGAAATCTTGACTCCAGCTTGTGCCCCATTCAGCCTGGCATTTCACATTATGTATCCTGCATATAAGTTACTGCAGCTACTGCTAAGTTACTTCAGTCGTGTCTGACTCTATGTGACCCCATAGACAACAGCCCACCAGGCTCCCCCATCCCTGGGATTCTCCAGGCAATAACACTGGAGTGGGTTGCCATTTCCTTCTCCAAAGCATGAAAGTGAAAAATGAAAGTGAAGTTGCTCAGTCATGTCCGACTCTTGGTGACCCCATGGACTGCAGCCTACCAGGCCCCTCCATCCATGGGATTTTCTAGGCAAAAGTACTGGAGTGGGGTGCCATTGCCTTCTCCAGCATATAAGTTAAGCAAGGTACAGGATACAGCCTTAACATGCTCCTTTCCCAATTGGAACCAGTCTGTTGTTCCAAGTCCTGTTCTAACTGTTGATTCTTGAGCTGCATACAGATTTCTCAGGAGGCAGGTCAGGTGGTTTGGTATTCTCATTTCTTTGAGAGCTTCCCACAGTTTGCTGTGACCCACACGGTCAAAGGCTTTAGCGTAGTCAATGAGGCAGATGTTTTTCTGGAACTTTCTTGCTTTTTTGAAGATCAAACAGATGTTGGCAATTTGATCCCTCATTCTTCTGCTTTTCTAAATCTAGCTTGAACATCTACAAGTTCTGGGTTCATGTACTGTTGAAGCCTCACTTGGAGAAATTTCAGCACTACTTTGCTACTATGTGAGATGAGTGCAATTGTGTGGTAGCGTGAACATTCTTTGGCATTGCTTTACTTTGGAATTGGAATGAAAACTGACTGTTTTCAGTCCTGTGGCCTCTGCTGAGCATTCCAAATTTGCTAGCATATTGAGTGCAACACTTCAACAGCAGCATCTTTTAGAATTTGAAATAGCTCAACTGGAATCCCATCACCTCCACTAGCTTTGTTTGTAGTGATGCTTCCTAAGGCTCACTTGACTTCGCACTCCAGGATGTCTGGCTCTAGGTGAGTGATCACACCATCATGTTGAGGGTCATGAAGATCTTTTTTGAATAGTTCTGCTGGTATTCTTGCCACATCTTCTCAATGTCTTCTGCTTCTGTTAGGTCTATGCTATTTCTGTCCTTTATTGTGCTCATCTTTGCATGAAGCGTTCCCTTGGTCTAATTTTCTTAAAGAGATCTGTAATCTTTCCCATTCTATCGTTTTCCTCTTTTTTTTTTTTTTTTTGCATTAGTCATTTAGGAAGTGTTTCTAATCTCACCTCGCTATTCTTTGGAACTCTGCATTCAGATATTGTTCCTTTTCTCCTTTGCCTTTTGCTTCTTCTTTTTTTTTTTCTCAGCTATTTGTATGGACTCCTCAGACAACCATTTTGCCATTTTGCATTTCTTCTTCTTGGGGATGATCTTGATCACTGCCTCCTGTACAATGTCTCAAACCTCTGTTCATAGTCTTCAGGTACTCACTCTATCTATCAGATCTAATCCCTTGAATCTATTTGTCACTTTCAATGTATAATCATAAGTGATTTGATTTAGGTCATATCCAAATGGTCTAGTGGTTTTCCCTACTTTCTTCAATTTAAATCTGAATTTTGCAGTGAATACTTCATGATCTGAGCCAGTCAGCTTCTGGTTTTGTTTTTACTGACTGTGTAGAGCTTCTCCGTTTATGACTGCAAAGAATATGTCTGATTTTGGTGTTCACCATCTGGTGATGTCCATGTGTAAAGTCATCTTTTGTCTTGTTGGAAGAAGGTGCTTGCTATGACCAGTGCATTCTCTTGGCAAATCTCTATTAGCCTTTGCCCTGTTTCATTTTGTACTCCAAGGTCAAATTTGCTTGTTACTCCAGGTATCTCTTAACTTCCTACTTTTGCGTTCCAATCCCCTATGATGAAAAAGATATCTTTCTTTGGTGTTAGTTCCAGAAGGTCTTGTATGTCTTCATAGAACCATTCAATTTTCTCCAGCTTCTTTGGTCCATGAATCAAGGTAAATTGGAAATGGTAAAACAGAGGTGGCAAGAGTAACATGGACATTTTAGGAATCAGTGAACTAAAATGGACCAGAATGGGCGAATTTAACTCAGATGACCATTATATCCACTACTGTGGGCAAGAATCCCTTAGAATACATGGAGTAGCTCTCATAGTCAACATAAGTGCAGTTCTTGAGTGCAATCTCAAAAATGACAGAATGATCTCTATTCCTTTCCAAGGCGAACATATTTCATTATTAACCATTTTATGCAATGTTTCTGAATGATTTTCCATTTTACAAATAGTATAGAAGGCTCCAAAAGGTTTAATTTTTTCATCAAAAGGATTGTGAGGAAACAAGAATTTAAAAATTTGTAATTCTCCTTCCACCCCCACAACACACAATTCAACACAATGAGCATTCATTGTACTAACAAGAGGCAATTGTCATCATCCATAATCAAGTATGATTTTAAAGAATTATTGGATCTTAACTTAAAATAACAAAAGTAAATAACTTATTGATATGGAAATTTTTTCTCCAAAAATTACCTCCCGCTTTATTGTTTTATCATGACTCACATGTCATTTCCTCATATAAATAGTATTCTGTAATGCCCCTCTAATGTCACAATTATTCACATTTGTATCCTTTTTAGTTGTCAGCAGAGGGCTTTCATTTGTATTCAATGTTTGGAAGGAGGTGAGCGATTTCTTTTGCTCAGTTTCATGGATGAGAAAAATGAACTGAGGTATTTATTTCAAGAAAAGCACTATTAATTTAAAAGGCAAAGTCAGCTGGAAATCTATCTTTAGATTATCTTGCTGAGGTCATAATCTGTTTTGCTAATAAGTACATGTCCTGTTGTTTCTTTAGTGATAATAAGATCATGAGCACACAATTTTGAGATATGTGCCGTGTCTGATCTTTCTCTCTACTTTGGAAACAAAATATCCTTTTACCGCCTTGACCTATTTCCCTGACAGAATCATTGGCATACATGAACAATGAGTTTTTAAATTGAATTATTCCCTAGTACCACTATTTTTAATCTTATGAACACATCATTCACTTTATAATCTTAATAAAATATTCATTTATTTCATAAACATTTGGCTAAATTTTTGCATATCTAATGCAGAGATGTAGAGATGAAAATCCAGATCTGTACCTTCCAGGAAATGAATTGGAGCCTTGATGGCAAATTGACTTCATCCTATGTAATCATCCCTCATCATTTAGAAATGGTTTCTGTTGCACTGTGAAGAATTATGAGGCTGTATCATGGGGTCGCAAAGAGTTGGACATGACTGAGCGACTGAACTGAACTGAACTGATCCAGCCCTGATAAGTAAGGATGCTAAGCTCAGCTAGTAACGTCTACAATGGGAAAAGGATGGGAAATAGCTGCAGGTAGATCAGAAATGCTGGGTGTGATGGATAGTGTTCCTTTCAATTTAGTTAGTGATTTGGTTTTTTTACAATAAAAATGTGTGTATTTTAGATTTTATAAATAATATGTGCTCATTTAACAAAAATAAAATAATACAGAACAAGTCTAGAAATAATGTAGAAATATTATATTTTACTCTGAGATGTTTGCCTTTAATGTTTTGATGATCCTCCTTGTGTAATTCACTGTATGTCTACAGAAAGTGAACATGTTAGTTCCTCAGTCATGTCCGACTCTTTGTGACCCCATGGACTGTAGCCTGCCAGGCTCCTCTGCCCATGGGATTCTCCAAGCAAGAATACTGGAGTGGGTTGCCATGCCCTCCTCCAGGGGATCTTCCCAACCGAGGGGTCAAACCCAGGTCTCCTGCATTGCTGGCAGTTTCTTTACCATCTGAGCCACCAGGGAATTCCCAAATGTCTACAACATGCATCCAAATATTTATGCACTGTACATTTACATAGACTGTATCACACATTTTGAGTATGCACTGTGTATTTTTTCTTTATTTCGTTAAAACGTTTTGTAACTTTATTGGTTTATTTGCTGATCCCCTGCCAAACTACTTTCACCACCCCAATACTAGTATTTGTTTGAGGTGTGGTTATCTTTTATATATTTCTGCACATCTTGTTTTTTCTTGTGCAACAAAACACTCTGAGAATTACTCCAAGTCAGCTGCCCAGCTATTTTCTTTGAAAGCTTTGCCACAGTTAACAAGTCATTTTAATATCTAGCTTCTAATTCAGCATCAATAAGCCCCTGAGGTAGATACCAGATACTGTTTTTTTCATTCTTATGATGAGTAAATTACAATTCTGAGATTAAGTTACTTGTTCTTCTCTGACACGCATTAAATTATAAGGAAAAAAAGTTGGGCTAGATCTTCCTGGTCCCAGGTCCAATACCTTCCTCTCTGCTATTAATTGCCACAGTTAAGTTTAGGATTTTTCCAGAAAAGCTTAAGGAAAAAAGAGGTATTAGGAGCCTCAAAATTCACTTATCAGATTTCACTGTCATGATAATTACCTTTAAAGGTAATTATTATACCCACTGAATTATTATTATATCCATTATGTGGAATAAGGATCTGAGATCAGAGTTCATAGAACATGCCCAGCTTCCCCTACCTAGATAGAGGCAAGCCCAATGGGTGTGAAATGCTAAATTCCACATTTTTTTGAATAATATATTAAATTTGAGTCTAAATATTGTGTATCCTTTAAGTCACTTTAAAAAATAACTTTCTATGGACTGTATTTTTATTTATCATTTATTTATCTCTTTCTAGTATATGGAGATTTGGGGCACATAAATGCATCAGAGATGAAGGAGCTTTTCTCTAATTGGTACTTGGTGCCATAGAAGCAATAATGAGTTGAGAGAGAGTATCATCCATTGTTACACTGCATCTATACTAAACGAATGAATGGGCATTTGGAGCCTAGAATTTGGACTCATATATCTGAAGAGATTACATTTTATCTGTGGCTTCTCATTTTTTAAGGACAAGGCTGAGTGGGATTAAGGCAAAATCCTTGGGCAGCCGCAATAATGCCATTTCTTTATAATATATGAATAATGAAAATGAGCCATATGTATTTTATATAATCCTATCCATTACACACAAGTTATAAAAAGTGCCATAGTTGTTTTTTTTTTTTTAATTTTTATCCCCAGATAAGTGATGCTACTATGCCAATTTTTCAAGGACATGTTAAGATGTATGTTTGTGTTTAAAACTAATAGATATTCTCTCTGCATATTAAATTCCCAGCATTTGGCTTTGTGTGGCATTTACAAAGTTCAGATAAATAGTGAATGGTTGATAAAAATAAAGTGCTGCTTTGTCAAGAGAAAAAAAAAAAAGTATGTTCTGAACCTCAGGATGTAGACAATAACATATGTCACTGTTCAGTTCAGTTCCGTTCAGTCATTCAGTCATGTCCGACTCTTTGAGAGTCACTGTGCTGCTGCTGCTTCTAAGTCGCTTCAGTCGTGTTCGACTCTATGCGACCCCACAGACAGCAGCCTCCAGGCTCCCCCGTCCCTGGGATTCTCCAGGTAAGAACACTGGAGTGGGTTGCCATTTCCTTCTCCAAGAGAGTCACTGTAGATTGTGCATTTTGTTTGACTAGTTGATTTGAGGCTTCATAACATATTGATGCTTTTGAACTGTGATGTTGGAGAAAACTCTTGAGAGTCCCTTGGACTGTAAGGAGATCCAACCAGTCCATCCTAAAGGAAATCAGTCCTGAATATTCATTGGAAGGACTGATGTTGAAGCTGAAACTCCAGTACTTTGACTACCTGATGTGAACAACTGACTCATTTGAAAACACCCAGATTCTGCGAAAGATTGAAGGCAGGAGGAGAAGGGGATGACAGAGGATGAGGTGGTTGGATGGCATCACTGACTCAATGGACATGAGTTTGAGTAAACTCTGGGAGTTGGTGATGGATAGGGAGGCCTGGCGTGCTGTAGTCCATGGGGTTGCAAAGAGTTGGACATGACTGAGTGACCGAACTGAACTGAACTGAAGATATTTTTAGATCTAAAAATAGCATAAAATGTCCTCTATTGTGTTTAGTGTTCACCAAGAGTGCACTTTACACTGGAAAGAACATAATAGTGGAACAAACTGTCCAGGTCTATACAATAAAATGTGAATCTAAAAATAAACAATTGTTCTAGGCATTTTGACTGTGTAAGTAGGTCATTGATGTGGTGTCCAAATTTATTGTTTCCTTTTTTTGTTCATTTAAATACATAGCCTATGCCCACAAAAAGACTGAAGGTGGCATGTATATGTGTCTGTACTATTTAAAACGATGATCACTCTGTTGCTTCTTGTGTCTAAGGCATTTAACTTGGTGGTGCCATATATATTATCTCATTTGATGACTGTATTAATGATATGAAATGATCTTTGCTGACCTCACATTACCAAAGAGGCTTTCTTACTCTTGCAGTATGCTGTGGCCAAATTAGGACGGGAACCAACACAGGAAGGGAACCAACACTATCAAAGACTAGTCTTCTTTACTATAATTTTGGATCTGATTAAAACAGTCCTCATTGCCACATAACTGACTGCTGATGTGAAATTTTCATGAATTATTCAAAATAATGGAAAGGTAGCCCTTCTCAGATAAAAATGTACTATTAGCTGCAACTGGTTACTCTATTAGTAGGTCTGATGTTTTTTACAGCTCCAAATTACTGGGAGAAAAATCAACAGGATCCTTATATACTACTGCTGCTGCTGCTGCTAAGTCGCTTCAGTCGTGTCCAACCCTGTGTGACCCCATAGACGGCAGCCCACCAGGCTCCCCCATCCCTGGGATTCTCCAGGCAAGAACACTGGAGTGGGTTGCCATTTCCTTCTCCAATGTATGAAAGTGAAAAGTGAAAGTGAAGTCCCTCAGTTGTATCCGACCCTCCCTGACCCCATGGACTGCAGCCTACCAGGCTCCTCCATCCATGGGATTTTCCAGGCAAGAGTACTGGAGTAGGATGCCATTGCCTTCTCCAACATACTATTGTGTAGAAATGAATTATAAATAATTTTGTAAAAGGCAGGAGGAGAAGGGAACAACAGAGGATGAGATGGTTGTATGGCATCACCAACTTTATGGACCTGAGTTTGAGCAAGCTCCAGGAATTGGTGATGGACAGGGAACCCTGGCGTGCTGCATTCCATGGGATCACAGAGTTGGACATGACCGAGCGACTGAACTGACCAATTCTCCATAGCATCTAGCAAAATTGAATCATTTTAATGTGTGGAGTGGTCTAAGAGTGTATTCAGGACCATAAAAAAATTTTTTTTAATCTACTTTATTAAAAATTACTCAAGATCCAAGGATTTTTTTAAAAGTTTCTGTTATATTTTCCATTAAAACGTAACTGATGAGGGTAATTTAAAAGGCACCATTTATTAAACACTTAAATGTATTAAATATTACTATAGTTGATGGATGAGATATATAATTGTATTAATCATCATGCTCACTGTTCAACATGGAATGTATCATTCTCATTTTGTAGCTGAGGAACTGATATTCCAAGACATTAAATACTTTCTCCAAGGAAACATACTCACAAATGGCAGAGCATGGGTTGGACTCAGGATTCTCAGCTCCAAAGACTTGTGTGCAGTACGACAAGCTTTGTAATATCTTCCTTTACAATAACAAAATTTGAGCCTGATGAAGACAGTCTGGAATGATCAGTTGAAGACAGTTCTCTCATATAATGTGTGAGTGTGTGTGTGTGGGCGGGGGAGTGGTGGGGGATGGGGGAACAGGGTTATATGTCACTTCAGTTTCCTTAATGGTCTTTTTACGTTTTTCATTTCAGATTAATCATGTTGTCACTACCGTCATGTTACCCTGTTCGAAAGTGATTAAAGCTGATATATGTACATTAACAGAAGGAAAATCTGCTGCTTGTTTGGATGACCCATTGTCACAGTGACTTTCACTAAGATGCAACCTGAGCTGTAGGGATAGAATTCAGATCTTGGTTTTATTAAATTAATCTTTTTAGTATAGAACCTCACAGCACTGCGTTTTAAATTTAGTTAAGCAACCACTTAACTCTGTGTGCTTTTCAGTATCACTGACTTACTTGATGATTATTGCTGATCAGTAGAACAGACCTTACTTATCTAGGTGTCAGAGGCAAAGTTAAACAACTGTCAAGGATTTTAATATTCTCAGAAGCCTGGAGCAGGAGGCAAAATTAGAACTTTAGCTAATCTACACATTTGACAGGTGAGGAAACTGAAGCACATTCTTTCAGGAAAAATTTTAGACTCTTCACTGTTTCACTCATGACCTGATCCTGACTGGCATTCTCGTGTCATCTCCTTCCATTCCCATTCTTACCACTCAAGTCTTCTGAAATAATAAAGTCCTCATTCTGCACAGCCTTGTTCATGAGGATGATTCTTTCTCCACTTTCGCAGAACTCAATCTAGCATTCTCTCCTTGGAGGTTTTCCTTGTCTGCCAGGATCCCACCTCCATCCACCTCCCGGGTTGCTGTATTCCCCTATAATATCTTGTATTGACCACCAGCAAAATGATTTGCGGGGTATTTTTAAGTTTCTAATCATATGGTTCAATTCCCCATGCATACATGTCTATCTTTTTACCATTGTTAACCACGTGCAAATACAATATAATTACTGATCTAAGTATCTAGCTCAATTGTAACATATGGAAATGACAACAATAAAAGTATAGGGAAGATATATTTAGCTTCCTCTAGGGTTTCTGTAACAGAATGACACAAATTTCATGGCTTAAAATAATAGATATTTATTTTCTCACCGTTCAGAAAACCAAAAGCCTGAAATAAAGACGTCACCAAGGTTCTTTTCCTCTGGTGGCTCTAAAAGAGAAACTGTCCCATGCCTCCTTCATGCCCCAATCTGTGGTGTGCAATGATTTCCAGATTCAAAACCAGTTTCTTCTGTGTTCATATGGCTCTATCCCATCCAAGTCTCTCTGCGTACCTACTTCTTCTTACAAGGATAATAGTCACTGAATGTGTGGTCCTTCCTGAATCCAGAATGACGTGATCTCAAGATCCTTAACTAATTACATCAGCAAAGATCGTATTTCCAAATAAGATTGCAGCCTGAGTTTCTGTGTATACATGAAGTTTGGGGAACACTATTAAGCTCATAGAGGGCTAAACGTTTTCTCTAGTCATATTTTTTAATAGTAGAGCTGAGACTAAAGAAAGTCCTATTTCTGTAGAGCATGCTATCTCATGAGAATGCATTTATTTGATTTCACATTTGAAAACCTATTCAATTTGCTTTAGGGATTTGAAAGACAGAGACAGAGACCCTCTTCTGCAAATATTTACTTTCTAAAAAGTATTGAAAAAATGAAATTAATTTCCCGTGCCTTTACTTGTATTCACCCCTCAATGGTTTTCCTAGGATAGGGAAGTTTGTAACTAACTAGGCATATTAGCAGAAAGATGAGTTGAGCTAGAGATGAATTATCTCCTGTAGATTTGCCCATGGCTGTATGTATCTCTTAATGCTTTTAATTCTCTAGGGTTTTAATTATCTAAAGATAGTTAAAATTACTTTCTGGAATTTTTATTTTGTTTCCTGACATAACTTGAACTTGATTCAAAATGTAAACATCATATATCCATTACCTTTTTACAAAGATATTCCTATTTGAAATAAATGTCCCAATGTTCAGGAAAAAATTTCTGTGTTCTGTTATATGAATTCCATTCTTTGGTGAGCACCTGTAGGAAGAATTTTGTTTAGTGCAGAAGCCCCCAAAATGATAAGAATTTGTGGGTGCTTACATACCTGGCTTATCATTGTGGCTTCTGGTTATACTGGTAGTAGAAATTTTTTAAAATAAATAAAGGAGAGTAAAGGAAAGGAAAAGGATGAAAAGGAAGGAAGGAAAGGAGGAAGAAAGGAAGGAAAATTAACCAATAGATCTAAAAACATAGATTCATCAAATAAGTCATTCACTGGACAAACATTTATCACTTGTTGCTCTATATCAGATACTGGGTAAGGAACCTGTGACACAATGATTAGCAAGACACTGTCTCTTCTTACACTTTAGAGGGACATTCAAACAAACAACTTATTGTAACACTGCATGTTAAGATATGACACAGAAGTAAATATATGGACTAGTGGAAATTCTTAACTGGATATTCAACATATTCAACATTGAGAAATAAGGACTCAATCCTCCTTTGACAGATAACAAAACTGAGCTTTAGAGAAGGACACTGTTACTGAGCTTACCGACACATAAGATGACCAGTACTTCTTATCCATTCATCTGCTAATGGGATAAGAAAGCTGTGGTACATATACACAATGGAGTATTACTCAGCCATTAAAAAGAATACATTTGTATCAGTTCTAATGAGATGGATGAAACTGGAACCTATTATACAGAGTGAAGTAAGCCAGAAAGAAAAACACCAATACAGTATACTAATGCATATATATGGAATTTAGAAAGATGGTAACAATAACCCTGTGTACGAGACAGCAAAAGAGACACCGATGTATAGATCAGTCTTATGGACTCTGTGGGAGAGGGAGAGGGTGGGGAGATTTGGGAGAATGGCATTGAAACATGTATAATATCATGTATGAAACGAGTCGCCAGTCCAGGTTCGATGCACGGTACTGGATGCTTGGGGCTGGTGCACTGGGACAACCCAGAGGGAGGGTAGGGGAGGGAGGAGGGAGGAGGGTTTAGGATGGGGAACACAGGTATACCTGTGGCGGATTCATTTCGATATTTGGCAAAACTAATACAATATTGTAAAGTTTAAAAATAAAATAAAATTAAAAAAAAAAAAAAAAGATGACCAGTACTTCTGTCACTTAACTACGAGGTGCATTGGATTGCTAATGCTAGAAATGGGTATTTTTCACTTACTGCAAGCTACTTTTACTCTAGTGCTTGAAAGCTCAGGTCTTACTTTGGAAACGTAGTGAAAGAGCTATAATTTTTGTGAAATCCCATTAGCATAACCCAATTACTATATGCTTTGTTCTCTAAATTTAATCCCTGTTTAAATGAATGCAGAAATAGTCAGTGGACAAAGCTAGTTTTCAATCCTAGTTGGTTTTTTTTTCCCCTCCTGGTCCGCTTCTCTTTTAACTCAGCTATTTATACCAATCCAGTGACGTTGACTGGGTATAATTTGTTCCTTAGGGAAATTTGGCAATGTCTGATGGCATATTTTATTGTGATAGCATGGGTGGTGGTACCATTTGCATGTAGGAAGCAGAAGCCAGGCATGCCACCAAACAGGCTACAATGCACAGGACAGCCCCACCATAAAGATTTTCAGCCCAAAATATTCGGTTAGTGAAAGAAAGTTCTATCATGTTAATGTATATTTTATGATAACTAGAGCATTCTACCAATAGTCAAATCAGCAAACTGCTGGAAGATTTAAGAGAAAGTATGTGTGTATATATATATATAGATTCTATTTTAGTTTGCTGTATTTGTTTATTTTTCTCTTATAGTACATATATCCCAGTGCCTAACACAAAGCCCATCCAACATATATGGCCATCAATAAAAATCTGTTAACTTAAAAAAGTTTGTTAAGTTAGTACTAATTTATTATTGAGTATTACCTTTTGGTCAATTTCTACACATATCTTCTAATTTTAAAAATAATCCTTGAAGAAAGTGTTACCATCTCCACTATTTAAATTTAGTTTCAAATCTCTAAAAATGACTAAGTGTTTCCATCTCTTCTTGGAAGCCTTCCAAAACTTTAGGAGCTGATAAAAGAGTCCCTGCTGATTTCCTGGAAGCTTCTTTTGTATATATTAACCACTATAAAAAGAAGCTGCTATGCCCACAAAATATAGAAAGTTGTACAATACTGCTATTGTTTGCTAAAAGACATGTGTTGCTACCATATAAATACTTGTAACTTTTGAAATTTGCATAAAATTGGACTTGATTTATCACACTTACTGTTGTTTAAAGGACATCCTCATTGTGATTTGGGTTCAGAGGCTGCTCCATTGAGGAAATCCAAAAATTCAAACAAAACTGCCTCAATTTCTTACACTTTTTTTTTTTTTTTCACTTTTATTGAAATATGGCAGTGGTTTAGTCACTAAGTCACTTCTGACTCTTACAACTCCATGGACTATAGCCTGCCAGGCTCCTCTGTTCATTGGATTTTCTAGGCAAGCATACTGGAGTAGCTTGCGTTTTCTTCTCCAGCGGATCTTCCCAATCCAGGGATCGAACCTGGGTCTCCTGCACTGCAGGCAGATTCTTTACCAACTGAGCCACCAGGGAAGCCTCAACTTACAATGCTGTGTTAGTTTAAGGTGTACAGTAAAGTGACTAAGTTATATATATGTATATATATATACTTTATATCTCTTCTGTTATATGCTATTACAAGCTATTGAGTGTAGTTCATTGTGGTATACAGTAGGTCCTTATTGGTTATCTATTTTATATATAATAGTGTGTCCTTTTTTAAAACATTTCATTTTATAGTGGAGTATAACAGTTAACAATCAATTGTCAATTAACAATCTTGTGATAGTTTCAGGTGAACTACAAAGGTACTCTGCTGCTGCTGCTAAGTCGCTTCAGTTGTGTCCAACTCTGTGCGACCCCATAGACGGCAGCCCACCAGGCTCCCCCGTCCCTGGGATTCTCCAGGCAAGAACACTGGAGTGGGTTGTCATTTCCTTCTCCAATGCATGAAAGTGAAAAGTGAAAGTGAAGTCGCTCAGTCGTGTCCGACCCTCAGCGACCCCATGGACTGCGGCCTACCAGGCTCCTCCATCCATGGGATTTTCCAGGCAAGAGTACTGAAGTGGGGTGCCATTGCCAGCCGTACATATACATGTATCCATTCTCCCCCAAACTCCCCTTCCATCCAGGCTACCACAAGACATTGTGAAGAGGTCCCTATTGTTGTTGTTGTTCAGTCTCTAAGTTGTGTCTGACTTATTGAGACCCCATGGACTATTGCCAGCAAGGCTCCTCTGTCCATGGGATTTCCCAGGCAAGAATACTGGAGTGGATGGCCATTTCCTCCTTCAAGGGATTTCCTGACCCAGGGATCAAACCTGAGTTTCTTGCATTGGCAGGCAGATTCCTTAACACTGAGGGACCAGGGAGCCCAGAGTTCTCCATAGTGTGTCTTTTTTGAATAACTTCCTTAGTAGCTAGGTTTTTAATTATTTAATTCTAGGCTTTTTCTTTTTTGTTAAATTAGAATGCAAACATTAAATAGTACGACAATTTAAATTCAGCTTCTTACAGAAATGCCTTCATTGAACAGAGTGAGTATACATGTGTGTGGACATGCATTTGAATGTATGCTAACGGAACACTTATTTGAACAATATGAACAATATTTTGGTATATTTTAAAAGCCTTAGAGGAAATTGTTATTCATTTTATCAAGTAGTTCTTGATTGTGTAAATGGTGAAGGCTAGAATGTTAATGGTATGTGTTAAATACCAACTCTGTACCAGGACTTTTGCTGGGTATTTTGGTATATAACTCTTCATCATTTTAACAAAGATGTATAAAATATTTCACTGAGTTTTAAAGTTAAGATAGCTGACTAGGCAATAAACATACAAAAATATGCTTTGCTTCACTAGAGACAAGATGAAGCTACATTACCATGACAATGAAATAACAATATATCTCATCCACCAGATTTGGAGAAATTAAAATATCTGACTATTGACTGGAAAGTGAAGCAATAGGTTCCACTGGTAAGAATGTAATCACTCTGGAAAACAATTTGTCATTAACTGAAAAAGTAAAAGAAAGAGCCTTTCTAAAATGACTGTTTCATTAATCAAGGATTACGAGTAATCAAATATAAGCACCTCATGTCCATTAGGCCAGATTGGGTATGATATGTATCTTTGCCCAGCAGTAGGCTTCTTAAAAAGCAGAGACATTACTTTGCCAACAAAGGTTCATCTAGTCAAGGCTATGGTTTTCCCAGTGGTCATGTATGGATGTGAGACTTGGACTGTGAAGAAAGCTGAGCACTGAAGAATTGATGCTTTTGAACTGTGGTGTTGGAGAAGACTCTTGAGAGTCCCTGGAACTACAAGGAGATCCAACCAGTCCATCCTAAAGGAGATCAGTCTTGGGTGTTCATTGGAAGGACTGATGCTGAAGCTGAAACTCCAATGCTTTGGCCCCCTCATGCGAAGAGTTGACTCATTAGAAAAGACCCTGATGTTGGGAGGGATTGGGGTCAGGAGGAGAAGGGGACAACAGAGGATGAGATGGCTGGGTGGCATCACTGACTCGATGGACATGAGTTGGGTGAACTCGGGAGTTGGTGATGGACAGGGAGGCCTGGCATGCTGCGGTTCATGGGGTCTCAAAGAGTCGGACATGACTGAGTGACTGAACTGAACTGAACTGAACTGAGGCTTCTTAAGAATCTACCCTGGAGACACACTCATACACTCAGGAGACATAGATAGCATGTTCATAGAAGCACTGCTTGTAATAGCAAAACAGAACAAACTGGGGCAAAAATGAGCTAATGGAGATTGTAGTAAAATGGTGAAGTAAATATTTGATTATAGTTATATATCAGAATACTATACAATAATGAAAACACTGACTGACAGTTAAATGTATCCAAAGAGATAATTCTTCAACATAAAGTTGGGTGAAAAAAGCAATTTGCAGAAAAAAATAAATAAACATTCACTATGATTGCATGTGTGTGAATTCCCGAAATGCAAACAGTTAAACATCTTGTTTAGAGATACACAGACAGAAGGGAAACACTTTAAAGTACCTAAGGGATTGACTACTCTAAAAATTCATGAGCTTGATTATTCCTGAGAGTGAATGGAGTAAAGACAATCGGTCCTGAGAGGGCTATCCAGGGTTCTTCACAGATATTGGTCATACTTTGTTAATAAATATGGGTATATGTAGATTTAATGTCATTTTTCTTTTTTCTTTCAAATGTATTATATATGTAGATATATATATATATATATTATTCTTTTTAATTAGATGTTAAACAAATTATATTTACTGAAGTAAATCTTAGAAGGATTATATAACCTATCCAAGTTTATTTCTAATGACAGCATCCCATTCAGGATTGTGTGATCCAGATCCCATGCTCCCCCACTTCATTTTTTGGCTCTGCTCAAGGTGAAATCCCCCTAGCACAATGCCCAGGAAGAAATTGCCTCTTCTGGTAATCATCTTGTTTTCTCATATCAGTGAATGCTATGAACCACCAAGTGTCTTCCTTCATTAAATTAGCTGCCAGAAAAGTTATTCTGATGTACATGTTCAACTACAGTAATTAGCTCATCATAAATACTTAATTCACATATTTTCTTTCTTATAATGCTTTCTGATTTCTCACTCACCTTTAAAATTAATTCACTGTTCTGATTCTATTTCATATGTAGTCTTATTATAAATAATCTAAAAGCTTTTCTTATGAGTAGTGAATAAGCAGTTTTTCATAAGAAAACAAATAATTTAGAACCACTACATTTTCTTTAAAGATCTAAATTATTGCTTTTAAGGCAGAATCCATTAGTTTCTTTTCTCTCACTTCCTAAATCTTTGTGTTTAACATGGCTACATTCTCATAGCAAAGGAAAGAGTCAACAGATAATTGAAGATAAAACCTATGAAATATGAGAAAATATTTGCAAACCATATGTCTATTAAGGGATTAATATTCCAAATATATGGGCTTCCCAGTTGGCTCAATGGTAAAGAATCTATCTGCCAATGCAGGAGATAAAGGTTTGATCCCTGGATCAGGAAGATACCCTGGAGAAGGAAATGGCAACCCTCTCGTGTTTTTGCCTGGGAAGTCCCACGGACAGAGGAGCGTGATGGGCTACAGTCTATGGAGTTGCAAAGAGTCAGATATGACTGAGCACACACATATTCAAAATATATAAGGAACTCAAATAACTCAATAGCAAAATAAATCAAATACCCAATTAAGAAATAGGTAAAGGACTTGAATAGACATTTCTATAAAGAAGACATACAAATGGTCAACAGGTATATGAAAGGTATTCAGCATCACTAATACTAGAAAAATGAAATATGAAACTATACAGTGAGATAGTATCTTACACCTTTTAGATTGGCTATTATCAAAAAGACAAAAGACAGCAAATTTTTATGAAGATATAGAGAACAGAAAACCCTTGTATACCCTTGGTGGGAATGTAAATTGGTATAGCCTTAATAGAAAACATTTCATCAAAAAAAATTTAAACTAGAACTATCATATGATCCAGTAATCCCACTTCTAGATATATATCCAAAAGGAAATGGAATCAGTATCTTGAAGAGATATCTATACTGTTGGCCAAAAAGTTGTTTGGGTTTCTCTGTAACATTTTATGGAAAAATCCAAATGAACTTTTTGACCAGCCCAATACTCTGCCATGCTTATTACAGCATTATTTACAAAAGCCAAGATATGGAAACAATCTATATATCTGTTGATGGATGAATGCATAAAGAAAATGATATATGTACATAATGAAAACATATATAAGGGAATATTTTTGAGTCTTAAATAAAAGAACATCATGCAGTTCATGACAACATGGATGAAACTGAAAAACACTATGCTAAGTGAAATAAGCCCAACATAGAAACATAAATACTGTATGATCTCTCTTAACATATGGAATCTAAAATAGTTGAACTCATAAAGGCAGATAAAAGGATCATTGCCAGAGCTCAGGATCGGGAGAAGTAGGAAGATTTGGTCAAAGGGTACAAAGTTTCATTTGTTCAGAAGGGAAAAGTTCTGGTGATCTAGTTTATAGCACAATAAAGAGCCTCTTAAGGAAGGTGAAAGAGGAAAATGAAAAGCTGGCTTAAAATTCAACATTCATACATCAACATGTTGATGTATGGCAAAACCAATACAATATTGTAAAGTAATTAGCCTCTAATTAAAATAAATAAATTTAAATTAAAAAAAAAAACTCAACATTCAAGAAACTAAGATCATGGCATCTGGTCCCATCACTTCATGGCAAATAGATGGGGAAACAGTGACAGACTTTATTTTGGGGGCTCCAAAATCACTGTAGACAGTGACTGCAGCAATGAAATTAAAAGATGCTTGCTCCTTGGAGGAAAAGGTATGACAAACCTGGACAGTGTATTAAAAAGCAGAGACATCACTTTGCAGGAAAAGGTCTGTATAGTCAAAGCTATGGCTTTTCTAGTAGTCATGTATGGATGTGAGAGTTGGACCATGAAGAAGGCTGAGCACCAAAGAATTGATGCTTTTGAACTGTGGTGTTGGAGAAGACACTTGAGAGTCCCTTGGACAGCAAGGAGACTGAAGTAGTCAATCCTAAAGGAAATCAGTCCTGAATATTTATTGGAAAGACTGATGCTGAAGCTGAAGCTCCAGTACTTGGCCACCTGATGGGAAGAGCTGACTCACTGGAAAAGATCCTGATGCTGGGAAAGAGTGAGGGCAGGAGGAGAAGGGGGTAACAGAGGATAAGATCATTGGATGGCATCACTGACTCAATAGACATGAGTTTGAGCAAACTCCAGGAGACAGTGAAGGACATATAAGCCTGGCATGCTGCAGTTATGGGGTTGCAGAGAGCCGGACATGACAATGAACTGAAAAGCAACAGCATCTGTGGTTAATCATATGGCCTATTGTAAATATTCTAAAAGAGTAGATTTGAAGTGGTCTTACCACAAAAATACCCAAATGTTACCTATGAGAGGTGATGGATATATTATTTAACTGTGGTAATCATGTCACAATATATGCATATATCAAAATAGCATGTTGTACACCTTAAAATATGCAATTTTTATTTGTGAATTATAGTTCAATAAAGCTGGAGAAAAATAGCTACTTAAAAAAAAAAAATCCATGAGTTCTCAGTCTGAGATAAAACAGGTGTATAGAGTTCTCTTGGTAAAAATGTGTGTACTCCAGGTGCGGTTTATTTTGAAGAATATGCCAAGTCAATAATCACAAGCTTCTCAAGAATGAATCACCTTTTGAAAAATATGTTGAGCTATAAAAGGCCTTACATAAATACATGATTATCTTTCTATGTATGGGGAAGGCGGTGGGAGGCCAGGAGCAGATGATAGATCGCACTGAATTATTTAGGGGAAGCACTTGGCTCTCTTTCACCACAGCTCCTCTGAAGGCAGCTGAGGCCAATCTGATGAAGAATATTGTACATAATTGAGTATTCATATTTCCTCATAGTTTTAATTGTCTTTTTTCAGGATGAGGTTTGGCCTCCATAGTAATATATCTGACCAATACACCTAAGTGTCATTAGGAAAGTGGGAGTAATTGTTTTAAACATTGCAAATATATATATATATATATATATATATATATGTATATATTTCACTTTCAAAGACACTCTACAGTCCATATATAAAGAAAAGAGAAGGCTTAAAGATCCAAATGACAAGATTGAATCCAAGTTCAGCTAATTCATAGTTGTTTGGCTACTTAGCACATAGAAATAAACTCTCTGAGCCTCTGTTTACAAACATCTGAGGTGGGAATGAAAACATATTGCACTGCTATTATGAAGATTATTTGATGGAGTATGCATGAGAGCTTACCATCACAGAGTTGCAGAGTACCTGTCACAGAATTGTATTTGGATAGTAACTGTTTTCAGCTCTCGGTCACAGTGTGAAATTAACATGAGCTAATAAGTTAAATCCATTTCTATAGCCAAGCATTGATTAGGTGTTTGATTGATTGATTCCTTAATGCATTCATTTTGATTGATTAATTTATTCATATAACAAACACTGTTGTCAAGTACTCAATAGTGAATAAGGCTTTCTGTAAAATATTACCTCAGAAAATGTTACATGTATTATCTGGAAGAAGGTATGAGAAATTAAAGCACTACAATATATTCTATAAGCACTCCCAGAAGTGAAAATTGTGGGAGTATGTATATACTAACAACAGGAAGTGAAAAAGTTGGGATGTATTTGCACTGATGAATGACTGTATAAGCAGAATAAGATAGGGCAGGGGATGAGGAAGCAAAGCCAAGAAGTAAATCTTACCTCAATGTTAGACTGAAAGCCAGTCTGTAGGATTCGATCTTTTCATTTATTTCAGCCATTCATTCAGTCATTTGCCTACCTTCCAATCTGCTTATTCTTCTTTTCATCCATCTCTCTATATCTACCAACTCATCAGTCTATCCCATAAATACTTCAGTCAGTCAGTTCAGTTGCTCAGTCATGTTCAACTCTTTGCGATCCTATGGACAGCAGCATGCCAGGCCTCCCTGTCCATCACCAACTCCTTGAGCTTGCTCAAACTCTTGTCCATTGAGTCAGTGATTCCATTCAACCATCTTACCCTCTGTCATCCCCTCTCTTCCTGCCTTCAATCTTTCCCAGCATCAGGATATTTTCCAATGAGTCGTCTCTTTGCATCAGGTGAGTAAAGTATTGGAGCTTCAGTTTCAGCATCAGTACTTCCAATGAATATTCAGGACTGATTTCCTTTAGGATTGACTGGTTAGATCTCCTTGCAGTCCAAGGGACTCTCAAGAGTCTGCTCCAACACCACAGTTCAAAACCATAAATACTTATTAAACACCTAATAGGTTCCAAGACTAAGACTGTAATAATAGGTCCTTTTCTTCAAAGACTTTAGAATGTAGTTGTATAATGCACATAGAGTAGATAATTTTAGAAAATTGTGTCAATTTTAATAACATTTTATATATTAGTGGTTATAAACCCATGGTTTGACATCATAAAGACCTATCTAGACTTAAATCCTAGCTCCTGTACATAGTAAATTTAAGCAAACAAACTCATCTTTCTCAGTCACCATTTGTCTGGCTGTTGACCTGTGATTGTAATAGTGCATATTTCACAGAACTATTTCAAAGATAATGTATGAGAGGCTTGATTCAATATTTGAAATATCATCATGATGTTGGATGAGGTAGAGTAACTAAATTGATCTTGGTGTGGAGATGCCGAGATATTCTCCAGAATGACCCTTTAGAACTGTGTCCTAGAAGGGAGTAGACTTTTCCAGGTGACCAACCTGGGTATAGGAAAAGATGGTCAATAGGCAGATGGAATGACATTTGCAAAGCATTGTGGAAAATAAAGGATTGGATGTAAAAATTATATTGCCACTTTGGCCCTTCTTTTTCAAAACCATATGTGGCAGAGCAAGTAAAGAAAGCAAGAATGTAAATAAAAGAAAGCACAGTCTAGAAAGAGAGAGGATAAGAGAGAAAGAGATATCCTAGAAATATGGACTTAACAGAGTTCTTCTGGCTGAGTAAAGGTGGTCCTTAGCAGCTTCACAGGTTTAGAAGCTAACTTACATAAAATTAATGGCAATTATTACGAAAAGGAGAAAAAACTTCTTTTTCAAGCAGTGAGTTTTCTGATTTGCTAAATGGAGTAAGAAAACATTAGATCTATGTAAAAGTTTTAGTGGGTTTAATTTTTCCCCCAAGCACATCAGTACCTTTTTTTTTTTAATAATATCTAATTAAATATAAGGTTTCTGATTTTTAGTGAACTGCAAAAAAATGTTAGCTCTTCTCTGTGGGATATATTGCACAGAATATATTGTACACAGACGAGCAGAATATATCACTTGCTATTAGAGTGAAACTCTTTTGATGGATCATAAAAATATATTTAAAATGTAGTTAAAGGAGAAGGATGACATCAAACATTTGTAAGTTCCTTGAGAGCAAATGTCTAATCCTGAATATTTACCACCAAATCTCTACCATAAGGCAGTGAAGTCTATAAATACGCACTGAGTGTTTAACTGTTCTGTAAAATTAAGATTTTAGAGGGTGGGAATATATTTTGATTTTTATAGTGTCTGGAATTGTAATAGAAATTTATGAAGTTATATTTTATAATTGCAATGTTTCTTACTTCTGAGGATATTAACGGTCATTCATGGTCACAGAATGCAATTTGAAGAGGAACAATTCAAGTTAACCCTTTATAGTATCAGACTTAGTGGCTCTTTTAATTCCTTGCAAATTTATTTATATATTTTCATTTATCAAAATACTTGAGTTTCTACTATGCATCAAGGCAGCATAGTGTATCTAAAAGTGTAAGATACAAATGAAGATATGGGCCCAACTTGCTCAAGGAAGGTATAAAACAGGAGTACCAGAGAACTACGGGGACCTCCCAGTGGTAAAGAATCCACCTGCCAATGCAAGAGATATGGGTTCAACCCCTGGGTTGGGCAGATCCCCTGGAGAAGGAAATGGCAGCCTGCTCCAGTATTCTTGCCTGGGAAATCTCATGGACAGAGGAGCCTGGCAGGCTAGAGTCCAAAGGAGAGCAAAGAGTCAGACACAACTTAGCAACTAAAACATCAATAGTAGACAGAGATCACCTGAGTCACAAGGTGAAAATTGCTGCATCCTATAAGAGGTCCTAGAGAAGGAAATGGCTTCCCACTCCAGGATTCTTGCCTGGAAAATCCTATGAACAGAGAAGCCTGGTGGGCTACAGTCCATGGATCGCAAAGAGTCAGACACAACTGAGCAACAAACCCACTACCACCAAACCACCGCATAAGAGGTCCAGATCAAATATGGGGCAATTCATTTATTTCTTGAACACAAGTGTTCTCCACTCTTTAAGAAATCATGGACCCTCAATATTTATTTATTTATTTTTTGATCAGAAGAGAAAATAAGATCAAAAGGAATGAAGTCATGTTGGTTAATCAAGATCTCATAACACAAGTAGTCAAACTGCTCAGCTCGATTAAGTGACTGAGCTCCTTTTATGTGCCAGCTATCTTGCTAATCACTTCACATGAATTGGCACAACCAATGAATTAAGTAGTTGCTTTGATGATTACCATAGATAAGGACGCTGAGAGAAAGGGCAGTGGGATAACTTCCACAAGTCCTCTCAGATTGCAAAAGCTAGATCCAGGACTGGTTTCTGTTATCACCATTCTCATTTATGGTACTACCACACACACCCACACAGAAAAGACATCCTTCTTCCACTGGAAGACTAATAATTTATATCCTCCCTGGAAATGCCATCATAGACACACCTGCAGGGTGTCAAAGATGCTCTGAGAAGGGAAACGTATTCCAGAATGCATGTGGCCATAGGAGAGAAGGTGTAATCATACCTAAGTTAACCTCCAGTTAACCTCCAAGGACCAGTAGGCATTGGAGAGGAGAACAGAAAGAAATATATGTTCAAGGATAGGCAGCAACATAAACAAAGCCAGCATTACAAATAACAGAATAAAATCATGTCTTGAGGAAGCAATACATATAGCAGAGCCTACCCCAACTCCCAAGCAAAACAGTCCTGAAAAGCCTCCGAAGTTGGAGGATTAGCATCTGGCAAAATCTAGAATGGAGGGAGATCATTGTGATTTGTGAATATATAAAGTCCTTGTAAATACTTTTTCTATGTTTGTTTAAGTGGGTAATAACCCCATACCAAATAAAGACTATAGTAAGTTATTTAAAGTCTGAGTAATTGACTGATCTTTATTTACCACCCTTACTTCTTAGTATTTGCTAAAAAAATTTAAGACAGTTCATTCTGTCTCTTTCTCTCTGACCTCAGTTCTCTCCAGCCTACAGAATTAGGGAGTGTTGTTCAAAGATTTTCCACTGCTTTCTTTATCTTTCTTCAGACTTCATTTAAATCTTACTCCTACACTGTTATAATTTTGTCTTGTATTCTTATTTCAAATGTTTTGTTTTCTCTCTTTTTAAAAACTGTCTGCAAAGATAGAAATGACTTAGTTTCTTTGTAGAGGAATGAGAATACTTAGCTACTAAAGCTCTATTTACAAGACAATGCATCTGTGCTCCCAATATAAATGAGGAAACTCCCAAATGAAGAGAAAATGCTACTACAGAGAGAAAGACATCTTGAACGCCTAGCTTCTCATTGTAAGCATGGTTAAACGACCCTCTCTGAACATCAGTTTTTCATCTATAAAATGTGGATTATATTAGTACTCACAGGAGATTGTGTTGAGTTTTGGAGATATAATTCACATAAGACTTAGTGCATGCCTGGTGCATTAAAAGTGGTTACAAAATGCTAGTCTGGACAGTTGGATAAGAGCCAGTTCATAGCTGATTTTGTATAAGTTGCTAAGAAATTGTAGTTCATTCTGTGAGCTGCATGATTCCATCTACAGCACTGAAGCAATGGGGAGCTGGGTCAGGTATTTATTTAAGATGGATGACTCTGCCAAATAAGCTGAAGATAGTTTTGAAAGCGTGCAAACCAGAAGCAGAAGTGGAGAGGAAAACATGAGCCCAGCTGCACATTTATTGCATTTGTTCAGAGTGCAGATCACTCTGACTGATCACCTAAAATGCCAGTTTATGGCAAAGACAATGTTGGAAATTTTAAAACGTCAGGGCTCTGTCTTAATAAAGGGTTGCTTTTAGCAGTTACTCTGAAAGACTGGTTTTAGTAATTCTGTGGCTTCCCTCAGGATTGTAGGTAGAATGAAGTATTTTACTTATAAATGTGCAAGGTAACTTTTAACTGAAGTGAATATAAAATTCTGCATGTCTCTGAAGGGCAGGCTATTACCCTAAGGGCATATAGAGGTTCTGCCAAAAATTGATACCCTTTTCCCATCCACACCCTCTGTGCACGGTCATACCACCGGTATTTTAATCTTGGAAAATAAATCTAAAAGGCATATATATTGATGTGATTTTCTCTTTGTTAACCAGTATGCTTGGGGTATAGCCTTCATCACTAGTCTTATGGTAAAAATTCAATGTGTATCTTCTGCTCTTCAGAGCAGTTAGAAGAATTGTAGGTCACCAATGCCATGGGTAGCTGAGACACAACAATATGTTATTCATCATTCTAGTGCATTTTGAAATCAATGGACAAGATACCATTTAATTCTGGCTTTTGCAATACATGTGTATCTTTTTAAATTTAAAGTGCACTTGACATGCAATATCATTTTTAAGTATACATCCTGGAATTCAAAATGTATATACATTTTGAAGCAGTCACCACAGTAATTCTAATTATCATCTGTTACCCTAGTTAACTAGTTATCATCTGTTACCCTACAAAGTTATTACAATATTATTCATGCTATTCCCTGTGTTGTAAGGACCACATGCACTTGCCAGCCCTGGCCAGGGGCCAGGAGCTGTTATAACTCAGGAGCTGATTGACTTTAGCAATGTGAAGGGAGGGTGCCACTGTCCTTTGCACCATACTCAAGCTCACTAGCCTGTGGAGTATGTTAGGTTGGGAACCCAGCATTGGCATCTGCCACTGCCCCCATTTCTGGGGAGTCTTTCCACCATCCTGTGCCCCTCTGGCCAATTTTCTACTTTGTATCACATGATCTAACAACCGCAATAAGTATATTGGTAGAACTATGATTTTATCTTGAGTCTTCAAATATCAACAGAAGCTTTTTATGCCCCATGTATAAATTATTTCAATAAAACTCTATTTGATAAGGAGAGTAAAAAAGTTATATCTATTATATAGATAAATATAATATTCGATATGTTACACCGATTTAAAAAGAAATAGGAAGTTTTGATAAAGTCATCTTGAAGCTAAGTAAAAGACACCCTGTCTAGGGCTCACCCTTATGCATTGTGATTTAAATTTTATTTATTTGTTTTTGAAGTGTAATATTTAAAGATGTTTCTCCCCATACTCAGTATTGCTCTTAGAAGGAACCACTTTAACTCTATTAGTTCATCTTATTATATGCTGTGATCATCCATTTTACATGGCTAAATGAAAAAATTACACTGCTAATTCTTGAGATATAAGTTTTAAATGTTGTTGACTTGTGTTGTGATAGATGAGGATTTATCACACTTATACTCTCCTCATGTCTCAAGATGAAGGAGGTTCTCAAATGGAACAAGTTGATACAGGTCTCCTTCTGGGTCTTACCGCTACTTTCTCTTTTTGAATTCTTAAGTTATTCATTTCCCTGATTCTCTCTTTTCTTTTCATTAAAATGAGGTTAACACTACACTAAATTCTATTTCTCAATACTTCAGTTCTCTGAAACTTTAATGTAGTCCCAAATCATATATAATCTTCCCAAATTCAAGTCCTCTCATTTTTATTCTTTTTTTTTTAATTGGAGTATGATTGCTTTGCGGTGGTGTGTTAGTTTCTGCTGTACAGTAAAAGGAATCATCCCTATGTGTACATACACCCTCTCTCTCGGACCTCCCTCCCACCCTGCCCCATGCCACCCTTCCAAGTCACCACGGGGCACCAAGCTGAGCCCCCTGTGTTACACTGCAGGCCCTCACTAGTACGTATTTCACACATGCTGGTGTGTATATATGTCAATCCCAGTCTCCCAGTTCATTCACCCCCTTCACCCCGTACTGTGTCCACACATTGACTCTCTATGTTTGCATCTCTGTCCGATTCACAAAAAACTAGGCATTGGCCAGAATGTAAAAGTACTTTTTTCTCCCTTTATTCTGGATTCCACAACCTCAGTGCTCTACTCTCCAACAGTGATGGTACCTCCTAGACAGAAATCAAACTGGATAGGTTGTCCCTTTTCACGACCTTCTCCTGTTTCTTTAGAGTCCTCAACCTCGATTCTTTAATGAGCCTAGCTCTGATTCTGTGGGATTCTCATGGTGCCTAACCGTGTTCGCCTCGGGAGATTAAGGAGCGTCAGTGCAAGTGCTTTCTAAGTTGACGTGATTCGCTGTAGGCTGGCAATGATGGAGCTGGGAATATTACCGTTACCTTTGTAATTTGATGCATGACTTCTCTAAAATTCGAAGCTCACACTCCAGCACAGGGTGCATGACTTCTCTAAAATTCAAAGCTCACACTCCAGCACAGGAACCGTCTTCATACTTTCCCAAGGTCAACAACGTGGATTCTAATAGTAACATTGAAGCCAAGGTCAAGTCAACTTCAAATTTTCTACCTTAGACTAAAATTATGTGTTATATTTTTTTCTGCTTCCTTCAAAGATTCAGTAGCATGATGCACCTGTATTTTCTTAAAACATTATGAGGAAAGACAGAGGATTTGATAGCATCTTCAATAAGTTAGTATTGGCTGTTGTGTAGCATCTGATCTCCCCCTTAGAAATAAGGTGATTTCCTGGGAGAAAATTCATGAAGATGTGCCTGGTTTGCTTTTAAATGATTCAAAGGCTTGTTCTAAATAAATCTATCTGGAGAAAACTCTGGCTTGAAATCTGACCACCAATGGCTGGATTTGCTGTGATTTTTCTGAAAAATATCCACTTACAAATAATAAATGCAGTGCTGCAGAATTTTGAAGAAGGAGTGGGGAATTCCTGTTGCTATCGCTCAGTCCTTGTAATCCTCAAATCTCTGGTTTTCTGCCTGTCATGTTCTCAGTGGCTGGGTCAGTCACTGCTTCTTACAAATGGCCTGAGCTTTCAGCAAAGCCCTGGGGTGCCTGCACTGCTTTTGAGTTACTGTCAGCTTTCTCCTTGCAAGGTACATGCTGCCTATGTCCCCATAAGCATTAGACCTTAACCAAAACTGCAGAGGAATGGTATAGCTTCCTTCCTTGCAAGAAATGTCATCAGTACTAATGACCTTCTCAAGTACTCTACCAAGTAAGACTGCTCTGCTTTGTTCCACAATTTCCATGGAGAAATATATATTTTTGCCATATAATTATGAAAATAATCCTTACCCATACTGTATTTATATAGTATATTTTCCAGGCACAGTTATACGATTTATGTTTGCTGCCTCTAGTCCTCATAATAATTATTATCCCCATCTACAGATGAAGAAATTGAAACTTGCATAGGAAAAATAACTTTCCCAAGGTCACATAGTCAGAAGCAGTCTTTGAGAAGAATGTGTCAGTCTGGTCTCACGTGCTGTTCTTTTTCTATTACTCCTTTTTATTTTGATTCGGCTAAGGGAAAATTGATACAAAACAGGGAGCTTTGGTTTCATTTGGGAGTAAATCTCATTTGCAAAGAATTTGGGGGTCACTGTAATTATTCATCTATTCTCGTCATACCAGATGTATCAACAATTGTACTAGGGGCTGAAGATTAAATTAGCCATAACACTTGCCTTTAAAAAATAATCATAGTTTATTTGAGCATGGAGCCAGGGCTCACATGCTCTCACTAAATGATTTGTTTGAGTCAGGTATGGCAAATTGCTATTATGGTTATTCCTCAAACCCCAATGACTTAATGAAATAGAAGTTTATCACTCAATCACACTTCAGTGTGGGCGTTGTTTAGAGGGCAGAGATTCTACTCTACTTGGCTCTTCAGGGGCACAGGCTTCTTCCATCTTGTGCCTCCCTTATGTAGATTCATTTACCCCAAACTGAAGAATAGGAGAAATGGTTGTGTGATGGTGGTGGTTTAGTCACTAAGTCGTGTACGACTCTTGCAACCACATGGACCACAGTCCGCTAGGCTTCTCTGTCCATGGGATTTTCCAGGCAAGAATACTGGAGGGGATTGCCATTTCCTTCTCCAGGGGATCTTCCCGACCCAGAAATCGAACCCAGGTCTCCTGCATTACAGGCAGATTCTTTACGGACTGAACTATGAGGGAAGCCCTGTGTATGAGAAGTTTATATGGGTTAGAAATAGTACTAGAAGCAGTCAACATCACTTCTGTTCATTGCATTACATTGGCCAGATAATAGTTATATGACCATATCTAACTGCAAGAGATGCTGGGGAATGTAGTCTAACTCTGATCAGGAAGAAGAGGACATGAATATTGGTGAGGACCAATAATCTCTGTCATATCCTCTGTAGTCTATTACAGTGAGAATTCAAAGATGAAAACAAGTTGGCCAATTAGAAGCAATAAAGGCAATTGGAGAGGAATTTATTTATTTACTTATTTAATACAATTTGGAAACATTTTCCAGATAATTGTAAAGATTCCAGGATAGCATGATTAAACAAGATAGCATTACAGTTCTTATGGAATTGATATTATGGAAATATATAAACAAATAAATGAGAAAATATCAGTTGGATATACATGTTATAAAGCTGATGAAACACAGTGATGTGATGGAGGGTCTGGTTAATTTGGACTGGCTGGGCAGGAGTTACATGTACAAGGTGACAGGTACACGAAGCACTAAGTTCAGAGAAAGCAGTTGTGACTAGAGTACATGGAACTCAGAGAACAGTGATGAAAATGTGATGGCGTAGGTAGGTTAGGGCTCAGTCTCTGTTGTTGTTCAGTTGCTAGATTGTGTCGAATTCTTTACGACCCCATGAGTTGCAGCATGCCAGGCTTCCCTGTTGTTTGTTCACTATCTCCTAGGGCTTTATCAAACTCACGTCCATTGAGTCAGTGATGCCATCCAATCATCTTATTGTCTGTCCCCCACTTCTCCTTCTGCCCTCAATCTTTCCCAGCATCAGGGTCTTTTCCAATGAGTTGGCCCTTCACATCACATGGCCAAAGTATCAGAGCTTCAGCATCAGTCCTTCCAGTGAATATTCAGGGTTGATTTCCTTTAGGAATCACTTGTCTGATCTCCTTACTGTCCAAGGGACTCTTAAGAGTCTTCTCCAGCACCGTAGTTCAAAATCATCAATTCTTCAGCACTCAGCCTTCTTTATGGTCCAACTCTAACATCTGTACATGACTACTGCAAAAAAAACCATAGCTTTTACTATACTGAACTTTGTTGACAAACTGATGTCTCTGTTTTTTAATATGCTGTCACAGCTTTTCTTTCTTTCTTTTTTTTTTTTTTTTAACAGCTTTTCTTCCAAGGAGCAAGTGTCTTATAATTTCATGGCTGCAGTCACTGTCCACATGATTTTGGAGCCCAGGAAAATAAAATCTTTCACTGTTTCCACTTTTTCCTCATCTATTTGCCAATCACTGCAGATGGCGATTGCAACTATGAAATTAAAAGATACTTGCTCCTTGGAAGGAAAGTTATGACCAGCCTGGATAGCATATTCAAAAGCAGAGACATTACTTTGCCAACAAAGGTCCATCTAGTCAAGGCTATGGTTTTTCCAGTGGTCATGTATGGATGTGAGAGTTGGACTGGGAAGAAAGCTGAAAGCCGAAGAATTGATGCTTTTGAACTGCGATGTTGGAGAAGACTCTTGAGAGTCCCTTGGACTGCAAGGAGATCCAACCAGTCCATTCAAAAGGAGATCAGTCCTGGGTGTTCTTTGGAAGGACTGATGCTAAAGCTGAAACTCCAGTACGTTGGCCACCTCATATGAAGAGATGACTCATTGAAAAAGACTCTGATGCTGGGAGGGATTGGGGGTAGGAGGAGGGATGCCAGAGGATGAGATGGCTGGATGGCATCACCCACTCAATGGACGTGGGTTTGAGTGAATTCTGGGAGTTGGTGATGGACGGGGAGACCTGGCATGCTGTGATTCATGGGGTCGCAAAGAGTCAGACACGACTGAGCAACTGAACTGAACTGATCTGTACTGATGGGACCAGATGACATGATCTTAGTTTTTTGAATGCTGAGTTTTAAGCCAGATTTTTTACTCTCCTTTTCACCCTCATTAAGAGGCTCTTCACTTCTTCTTCAAGTTCACCCATTTGGGTGGTGTCATCTGCCTATCTGAGGTTGTTGATATTTTCCCCAGCAACCTAGATTCCAGCTTGTAAGTCATTCAGCCCAGCATTTTGTGTGATGTACTCTGCATATAAGTTAAATAAACAGAATGACAATATACAGCCTTGATGTATGCGAAGGACCAGGTCTTAAAGGAGCTTAAATGATAGGTTAAAGTTTTGTTTTATAAAATTTATTTTACTAAAGTATACTTCTTTTACAATTATGTATTAATTTCTGCTATACAACAAAATGATTATATATATATGTATATATTTAAGCTTCCCAGGTGATGTTAGTGGTAAAGAACCTGCCTGCTAATGCAGGAGACCTAAGAGACATGGATTCAATCCCTGAGTTGGAAAGATCCTCTGGAGAAGGGCACAGCAACCCACTCCGGTATTCTTGCCTGGGAAATCCCATGGACAGAGAAGCCTGGTAGGCTGCAGTCCATGGGGTCGCTAAGAGTCGGACACGACTGAGCGACTTCACTTTCACTGTTCACTTGCATGCATTGGAGGAGGAAATGGCAACCCACTCCAGTGTTCTTGCCTGGAGAATCCCAGGGACGGCGGGGCCTGGTGGGCTGCCGTCTCTGGGGTCGCACAGAGTCGGACACGACTGAAGCGACTTAGCAGCAGCAGCAGCATACAGTAGGACCTTGTTGTTTATCCATTCTATATAATAGTTTGTATCTGTTAAACCTAAATTCCCAGTCCATCCTTCCCCTATCCCTATTCCCCTTGACAATCACAAGTCTGTTATCCCTGTTTCCAAGTCCGTTTCATATATAAGTTCATCCGTGTTATATTTTAGATTCCACGTATGAGTACTGAGTGGTATTTGTCTCTCTCTTTCTTCTTACATCACTTAGTTGATAATCTACAGTCCATCCACGTTGCTGCAGTTGGCATTATTTCATTCTTTTTATGGCTTAGTAGTATTCCATTGTGTATATGTACCATATTTTCTCTATCCATTCATCTGTTGCTGGTCATTTCGGTTGCTCCCAGGCCTTGGTTGTAAGAAATAGTGCAGCTATGAACATAACAGTGCATGCATTTTTTTGAATTAACTTATTTCCAGATATATGCCCAGGAGTGGGATTGCTGGTTCATATGGCAACTCTATTTTCAGGTTTTTAAGGAACCGCTGTACTGTTTTTCATAGTGGGTACATCAATTTTCATTCTCGCTAACAGGGCAGAAGGGATCCCTTTTCTCCACACCCTCTCTAGTAATTTTTATTTGCAGACTTTTTAATGACTGGTGTTTGAGGTTGTACCTCATTGTAGTCTTGATCTGCATTTCTCTAAAAATTAGTGATGTTGAGCATCTTTCCATGTGCCTATTGGCCAGCTGTATGCTTTCTTTGGAGAAATGCTTATTTAAATCTTCTACCCATTTTTAATTTTTTTTTTCATGATTACTATTGAGTTGTATAAGTTGTTTATATATTTCAGAAATTAAGCCCTTGTTGGTTGCATAGTTTTAAAATATTTTCTCCCAGTCTATAGGTTGTCTTTTCATTTTGTTTATGGTTTCCTTTGCTGTACAAAAACTTGTAAGTTTGGTTAGTTACTGTTTCTTTATTTTTGCTTTTATTTCTTTTTTTATTTTTTTTAATTAATTTTATTTTATTTTTAAACCTTACATAATTGTATTAGTTTTGCCAAATATCAAAATGAATCCACCACAGGTATACATGTGTTCCCCATCCTGAACCCTCCTCCCTCCTCCCTCCCCATACCATCCCTCTGGGTCGTCCCAGTGCACCAGCCCCAAGCATCCAGCATCGTGCATTGAACCTGGACTGGCATCTCGTTTCATACATGACATTTCACATGTTTCAATGCCATTCTCCCAATTGCACTGTATTTTTTTAAATTTAATCTTTATTCAACAAGAATCCATTGTTATAGAGAGTAACACAACACAATTTTTAAAAGTATTGATAGTTTTTATGCAATTGGATTGGAGAAGTTAAGATTAGAAGGCAATCTAGTTAATAAGAAGTCCTGAAAAGCTGAACTGATGAGGAAGCAGTATGGGTTTAGGAATGGGTGTGGTAGATTGCAGAAACATTTCAAAGATAAAATGGGAAGGGCTCCTTGACTAGCAATCTGAGTCAACACTGCTTAGATTTCTAGTTTAAGCTTCTACTGCTCTATTCACTAGCTAGACAATACACAGCTTTAGAGGCAAGATAGCTGGGAGTGCAGCAGAGAAAATTTAAGTTTGCTGTTCACTTTTATCATTTCTTTATCTATTTTACTTAGAGGTGGAAAATTCTTCAGAGCATTACAGCTGGAAATTCATGTCCCATTTTTAGTTAGGCACTGTGTCTACCAACTTTTAATACTCTTTTCATTCTACTGTGTCCTGGAGAAAGAGAAAGGACAGATGCAATAGTACAATATTGAGTCTACAGTGTACACTTTGCATACAGACTCTCATTTTGTCCTCATCACACACATTTGAAGTTATTCAGTTCAGTTCAATGGCTCAGTCGTGTCCGACTATGCGACCCCATGAAGACTGCACGCCAATCTTCCCTGTCCGTCACCAACTCCAGGAGCTTACTCAAACTCATGTCCATCGAGTTAGTGAGGCCATCCAACCATCTCATCCTCTGTCTTCCCCTTCTCCTCCCACCTTCAGTCTTTCCCAGCATCAGGGTTTTTTTTTAGTGAGTCAATTCTTCACATCAGGTGGCCAAAGTACTGGAGTCTCAGGTTCAGCATCAGTCCTTTCAATGAACACCCAGGACTGATCTCCTTTAGGATGGACTGGTTGGATTTCCTTGCAGTCCAAGGACTCTCAAGAGTCTTCTCCAACACCACAGTCCGAAAGCATTAATTCTTCAGTGCTCAGCTTTGTTAATATGTCCTTTTTGTTCAAAATGGGGAAACAGAGGCCCAGAGAAAAATTTGCCCTTAACCCCACAGTAAGGAGCAGAATTCGTATCTGGACATGGTTTAAGTGGAAATAGGGGCGCTGTCATTTGTTGTACCGCGTACAAAGCATCAGGAAATGTGCCCAAGAGTGAAGAAAGCATCTGACCAAGACTCCAACACTGACTGCCAGCCTACATGTCTATTCTCTCTCAGTTGTATGTTTCAAATACTCATGGGAATAAGGTAATACATGAGTGAAAACTGCACTAAAGGTATTTGGTTTTCATTCCTCATTGTCATCACTGAAAATAAAGTTGCCATAAAAGTCACTTTTATTGCTTATTTAAAAGGCACTTTTATTTAAATTAAAGCACTATTTAGCTATTTATAAGTCTTGCAAGCTATTACAGCTATTTTTCAAATGTTTTCAGACTGAAAATTTCACCTTTGTAAAAAGAGATTTAATGACCTTTTAGGGAAAAAGAAAAGACGTTTGACCAGCAATTATTTTTAGTAGCAAATGCATTTTGCAAAACAAATTTTGCCAGCCTTAAAAATAGGGAAATCATGTAGCTAAATAGGAAAGATGCGTAGTTGTGTGGGCTACTAGAAGGGGCACTGGAATGAAAATCCCAAATCCAGAACTAGATGAATGGCTCTTTGCTATCTTTTTTTTTTTTTTTACTCATTTCTTTATTCATTTTATCACTCCTTCAATACATATTCAGTAACTAGTATTAAAGGCCCTGGGGTAAAAAAGGATGGAAGATTTAGATCACCTACAAGTTTTCACAATTTAATACTAACTATAATGCCATCAATAACTGTAATCATTAGTACTCATTTATTTTTTAAAAAAGTGAACACATATTTAATTAGTCCCAGATATGTTTCAAGCACTGTTTTAGGCACTAGAAATACAATGGTATCCAAGAAAAAAATGAAGCCTTGCTTTTACTGAGCACACATTTTGAGCAGGTACAACAGATAGTGAGTTGCCCATAGATTCTCAGACCCGCAGACTGGGATACCCTCTCCCTCCTCCTTTTTCTCCTTCTCCCCACCCTCCCCCTCCTTCCTCCTCATCCTCCTTCTTCTTTTTCTTCCTCTCTCCATCTAGAGAGATGTTTATTATACACATGCACACACGTACACACACACACACAAGAGGTGAGTTTGGTTCTGTTGCACTGGAGAGCCCTGACTGGTAAATGTGGTCAGGAAAGAAACCAAAATGAAGTGCAAGAGTGAGACCCATGGGTGTTTAGTGGGGAAATATTCCAGACTGGTGCAACTGCAAGCATGGTAGTCTCTGAGGTGGGAGAAGCAGCAGGGATGCCCGTGTGCTGGAGTGCATTGAACAAATGACAGGTGGTTAGAGGGAAAGTCTGTGGCCAGTTCTCATAGAATCCCGTTGCCATAGCAAGGATATTAGGGTTTATTCTAGGTAAAATATGTAGCAAGCCATTAGAAGTTTTTGGTAGCTCATTTTCAAATGGTTCATAAAAAGACTAATGATAATGGGGTTATGCAGAGGGACAGAGAGGAGAACAATGCCATGGAGCAAATGCAGCAAACTTTAACACTTAGAGAAACTGCTTTCTGGGATATGAGAATGCTGTGTAGTGTACGTGCAGCTTTTCTATATATTTGAATTATTTAGAAATAAACCAGTAATGCATTTTTGGAAATTGTAGCTCATGTAAATATGCCTGTCTTTTGAATCAGAGAGAACTGAAGTCAGTTGTCACTTGGTTTACCTTGGACAAGTCACTTAATTTCTGAGCATCTTCATGTTTCTTACCTGACAATTAGTACATAGATGATTTCTGAGAGTTTCAGTGTTACATATATGACATCATTTTATATATATATATATGTATATATCTGAATCACCTTGCTGTACACCTGAAACTAACACAACATTGTATATCAACTATAGTTCATTTTTTTTTTAATTGGAAGGTATTGCTAAAGAAGTGCCTATCCTAAAAGACTTGTTTCTAAGGTAAATCCCTATTATATTTCCTTCATTTTTTGGAACACTATTTGAAATGCTTGGTGTGCCAGCCTGGTTTGTTTCCTCCTCAACTGATTGTTCTAATTCCACCGTCCAGCCATCTAAGCAACCACTCTTCTGCTCACTTGTGTGCTTTCAAGTTCCAGAATGCCTTGATGATATGGCTTACTTTATGTTATTATTATTATTTTTATTTTTTTGCTTTTCACATCTTACAGGACATGATTAGAAAGTGAAAGCAATTACGTAAGAAATGGGTTGTGTCTCACGCATCCTTCGTAAAAGTCAGCTTGGGGAGACTGATTACTCTAATAAGGCTCCAGATGTTTTTGGATCATGTACTGAAAACTGCCATTTATGTTTCCTTAGCCTCCACCCACAGTAGGAATCAGATAATCAGGTTACTATGTGTAGAGTTACACAGCATGGCTTTTATGAATTGACAAATCTTAGTATTAGAAGGGATTATAGCAGTATTGGTAGATAACTTCTTCCACCACATTTTCACAACTTTGCAGCCTGGCCATCACAGACTTGGCATGACAGCCACTTGCTTCTAGTACAAGACCTCATGTGAGTGCCCTGTAAAATCTGGGCCTAGTTTTGTCAATGTTTATGCATATGTTGCGGAGAAGGAAATGGCAGCCCACTTCAGTGTTCTTGCCTGGAGAATCCCAGGGATGGTGGAGCCTGGTGGGCTGCCGTCTATGGGGTCTCACAGAGTTGGACATGACTGACGTGACTTAGCAGAAGCAGCAGCCGCATGCACATTTGACCTATATGTGCATACGTATAGTGGTTTCTACCTACCATCCTAATCCTGGCCTCTACAACTGTATGTATTTCACATAATTTATTTCATAGGACAATTCATTTCATATTCAAACATGCGGAGTCTGATGCTCTCTAAAAGACTGCATGACAACATCAACTTCCTTAATCTCATTGATTATCTCTACTATGTCAGTGTTTTTCTTACCTTATGTTAAATATCCATAGTTCCTTAGTTTAGTTCTTATGACATGTTTTCAAGACTACTATTGCTATGCTTCTTGCCATCTTCAGGATACTGTCCAAGTTATTAATGACCCTCTTCATTAATAGATAAGCTTATTTAAATCTGAATCCCCAAACTGAATACAATTATTAAATTGGATTCCAACCAATATTAAATAAAGAGTAACACTGACCTTGATCTGAACACTGTGATGTAGAATCAAATTCTAAATCAACAGAACTATGGTGAGTCACTTTGCAAAGCTAAGTTTCTTTGGAAGTCCCTCAGATATACAAATCTGATAAATTAATATTTTTTTACATATTGGCTTTATTTAAATTGAGGTTTTCTTGTTTTCTATTTGGAAGATAGAAATTCATGTATCCAGTCTTTTCTGCAAGAAATAGGCACTTCCAAATCAATTAAGCCACAGAATCAAAGAAAATGAGGAAAATAAGACTTCTTGATATGTCATGTTCATACTATTAGTTTTTATAATGTTCCATAAGCTTCTTCATTCAGTAAATACAAATAACATATTACTAATACTATTGCAGATTCTTTAGTGGCTAGAAATATTGATTTTCCATAATTTTCTTTGGAATGGCATTCACATATTTCTGTTAAAAATTTTAATAAAACATCAATTTAGGTAACCATTTATTATACCATATTCATTTTATTCTCTGTGCTGGACAATCTATCCTACTGTGTGTCATTTAAGCAAATCCTGTATTATGGCAAACATCATTTTAAGATTTGGGGGGAAGTGAGTACTGTTTCCTGTTCATAACAATGGCCATTAGCAGTTTGCAAATATTGTCCAACTAAATGCTTCTCTGAGTCTTAGAAATTTCCATGAGAAGCTAATAGATTAGAAGTATTTACAGGATTACAACAGTTACCTTGTAAAAGTGTACCTACAGAACCATTGCCTTACCAGATGACACCTTGCCCTCCTTAATTCATCCTCTCACCTACTGACTCTCTGATTTTGGAAAATTTAGTTATACCATAAATTTCTTCTTTGAATAAACTGTAATACCTAAAGGAAATAATAATGATAATAATAATAAGAATGCCATATAACCCTCAAGAGTTTACTATGTATCATTTACTACGTTAGATACTTTCCTGCATAATTGTTGAACCTCATAACAACTCTATAAAGTAGGTATCAGAATCCCCATTATACATATCAAGAAAGTGAGACTCAAAGATTTTTAAGTAGCTTTCTCAGCGAAGTCCATAGATTAAGATAAATTTGAACCTGCATCATGTATCCCGTATTCCATGGCATTCAAGGGCTTTTGTAGTTTATTCAGTAAAATGCTCCCAGCATCCAGTATGTCTAAGGCACTCTTCCAGACATGGGAAGTGGAACAATCGATGAGGCTAATGGCTTACACATTTAAGAAACTAAAACATTTTCAGGGATTGGAAGTGAGATGATATAGGCTATCAAATAGATAAATGTACAAGACAATTTCAGGTAGTGGTGAATGCCAGGATTAAAACAAAGCATGGTGGTAGTAGATGGAGTGTTTAGCTATCAAATCCAAGTAACCAAGGATGACCACAGTAATAAAGTGAGACCTGACTGACTAATAGGGTAAGCCATGCGGACATTAGGGAATTAAATTTTACAATCAAAAGGAATAACAAGATCAAAAGCCATAAAGAACAAATATGTGGGAGTCTTTAAAGAAAAGAAAGAGGAAGGACAGGGCCACTAACAGATGGAGTATAGCAAGGAGTGGGGATGACTGAAGGTTTGTTAAACATGATAATGTAGGATGGGGAGAAGTATTATGTTGGTGCTCCCATGGTTTCAGTTTCAGACTGTGAATTTTAAATCACTATAACTAGGCCCAAACACATCTTTATTAATCAAAATAGGTGCCATTACAATGAACAAAATTTGCCAATGAGAGACAAGTTGGTTTATTTTTGTAACATAAAAATCTGTGCTTTAGAATTCAGCAAATTCTTGAAAAACGTTTTCTGCCTGCTGCCAGTTGTGGAAGCATTTTCCCTGCAAAAAGTTGTCGAGATGCTTCAAGAAGTGATAGTCAGTTGGCAAGAGGTCAGGTGAATATGATGGATGGGGCAAAACTTCATAGCCCAAAACTTCCAGTTTTGGAGCTTTGGTTGTATGACTTGAGATCAGGTGTTGTCATGGAAAATTAGACCCATTCTGCTGACCAGTGCCAGTTTCAGGCATTGTGGTTTTGCTATATCTCATCAATCTGCTGTGCATATATTTCTCAGATTAAATGGTTTCACTTGGATTCAGAAAGCTATAGTGGATCAGACCAGCAGCAGACGATCAAACAGTGACCATGACATTTTTCTCCTGCAAGTTTGGCTTTGGGAAATGCTTTGGAGCCTCTTTTCAGTCCAACCACTGGTCATCAACAGTTTTTGTATAAAATCCATTTTTTTAGTCATTTCACAATCCAATTGATAAATGGTTTGTTGTTGTTGTATAGAATAAAAGAAGATGATACTTCAAAATGATAATTTTTTTTTATTAGCAGTCAGTTCATGAGGCACCCACTTACTGAACTTTTTCAGCTGTCCAGTTTGCTTCAAATGCTGAACGACCATAAAATGGTCAATGTCAAGATCTTCGGCAACTTCTTATGTATTTGTAAGAGGATCAGCTTAGATAATTGCTCTCAGTTGGTTGTTGTCAACTTCCAATGGCTGGCCACTATGCTCATCTTCAAGGCCCTTGTCTCCTTTGCAAAATTTCTTGAACCACCAGTGCACTATCTGTCCATTAGCAGTTCTTGGGCTAAATGTGTTGTTGATGTCATGAGTTGTCTCTGCTGCTTTACAACCCATTTTGAACTCAAATAAGAAAATCACTTGAATTTGCATTTTGTCTAATATAATTTCTCTAGTCTAAAATAAATATAAAATAAACAGCAATTAAATCATTAGCAAAAAAAAGCATAAAGTGAAAAATGTGCATTTAAATGATGTATAACATAATCACATTTATTTAAGAATGCATCCCAATATAAAATGCAAATTTCAACAGTGCAAAAACTGCAAGTACTTTTGCACCAACCTAATAGCTCACTCAGGAATCAATTTTTGAGCTTCTCAATTCAGGTAAAAGTTTATCTTAATTTTAACATTTACTTTTTCATTCACTCTAATTTCCACTTAAACGAAGTAACTTGTCAAGCCCCACAAGGTCCCTGTGCTTCTTTTCACATTCATTTCTTTCTAAATTCTATAGTACCCTGGTCCCAGATCTTTCTCTGGGATACTTCTACTTTTTGGTTCAGTTACAAATTAAGTTATTTTTTTACATTTAGTTTTATTTCCCAAGCCTCTCTATTCTCCTAATCAGAGTGTATTGCTTCTTTACTCTTTTGACATTGGTAAGCCAATCTGGATGGGTTCATGGCTTCAGTTTACACTTTGACCCCTCCCCTACTAGACTAAACCTCTTGAAGTAAAAATCACTTCATCTGTTTTTACAGACTACCAGTCTGATTACAAATGGGACACAGGAATTGTACGTTACCTTAAATTAGGTGCTCAAAAGAAGAGATGATGTCACCTATGATGGCCAGTGATTCCTCCACTCCTTTCCTTTATACACCACTCGGGCTTAATCCTTTATCTCATATGAATACATCTCAATATCTTTGATAATCATAAAATTTAAAAAAATCACAATACTAATAGAGCACTCAGTACCCACTAAGATGGCTATAATCAAAAAGTCAAATAGTTGTAAGTATTAGAAACGATGTGGAAAAGTCATACCCTCCTACATTGTTGGTGGAAATAAAAATGGTATGACTGCTTTCATATCTTTTGTCGTGTCACAAAAAAATTAAATATAAATTTAGCATATTATCCTTCAATTTTATTCCTAGGAAACTACCCAAGGGAAACGAAACCATGTACACACAAATACTTGTATATGAATGTTCATGAGACTATCATTCAAATTAATTGAGCATTTAAAATAATCCAAATACCTATAAGCTGATAAATAGATAAGCAAAATTTATTATACAATAGAGTGGAGGTGACGGAATTCAAGTTGAGCTATTTAAAATCCTAAAACATGATTCTGCCAAAGTGCTACACTCAATATGCCAGCAAAATTGGAAAACTCAGCAGTGGCCACAGGCCACAGGCCACAGGAAAATGTCAGTTTTCATTCCAATACCAAAGAAGGGAATGCCAAGGAATATTCAAAGTACTGTACAATTGTACTCATTTCACATGTGAGCAAGATCAAGCCCCAAATCGTACAAGTTAGGCTTCAACAGCATGTGAACCTAGAACTTCCAGATGTACAAGCTGGATTTAGAAAAGGCAGAGGAATCAGAGATCAAATTGCCAGCATCTGTTGGATCACAGGGAAAGCAAGAGAATTCCAGAAAAACATTACTTCTATTTCATTGACTATGCTACAGTCTTTGACTGTGTGGATCACAACAAGCTGTGGAAAATTCTTAAACAGACGGGAGTACCATATCACCTTACCTGAAAACAGGGAATCCCAAGAATAACTGGAGTGGATAGCTTATCATTACTCCTGGGGATCTTCCCAATGCAGGAATCAAACTGAGGTCTCCAAAATTGCAGGTGAATACTTTACCAGCTGAGCTACAAAGGAAGCCCGTGGACATCTTTGGGGGACCATTATTTCATCTCCCACAAGTATAAGCAATATTTAAAAGCATATTTCTTTTCTCTACAATGACAGAAAGAGTTTTAGGTGACCTATATTTAATATACCTCCACAAAACTGCCACCATCCGTTGGATCATAGAATAAGCAAGGGAATTCCAGAAAAACATCTATTTCTGCTTCATTAACTATGCTAACACCTTTGACTGTGTGGATCATAACAAGCTGTGGAAAATTCTTAAAGAGATGGGAATACTAGACCACCTTACCTGCCTCCTGAGAAACCTGCATGCAGGTCAAGAAGCAACAGTTAGAACTGAACATAGAACAACAGACTGGTTCAAAATTGGGAAAGGAGTGTGTCAAGGCTGCATATTGTCACCCTATTGATTTAACTTTTGTGCAGAGTACATCATGTGAAATGCTGGGCTGAATGAATCACAAGCTGGAATCAAGATTGCCGGGATAAATATCAATTACCTCAGATATGTAGATGACACCACCCTTAAGGCAGAAAGCAAAGAGGAACTAAAGAGCCTCTTGATGAAAGTGAAAGAAGAGAGTGAAAAGGATGGCCTAAAACTCAACATTCAAAAAACTAAGATCATGGCATCTGGTCCCATCACTTCACAGCATAAAAATGAGGAAACAATGGAAACTTGAGAAACTTTATTTTCTTGGGCTTCAAAATCATTGTAACAGTGACTGCAGTCATGAAATTTAAAGATGCTTGCTCCTTGGTAGAAAAAATATGACAAACCTAAACTGTGTATTAAAAGGCAGAGACATTACTTTGTTGACAAATGTACCTATAGTCAAAGCTACGGTTTTTGCAGTAGTCATGTATGGATATATGAGTTGGTCCATAAAGAAGTCTACGTGCCAAAGAATTGATGTTTTTGAACTGTGGTGTTGGAATAGACTCTTGAGGGTCTCTTGGACTGCAAAGAGATCAAACCAGTCAACCCTAAAGGAAATCAATCCTGAATACTCATTGGAAGTATTGATGCTAAAGCTCCAATATCTTGGCCACCTGATGCAAAGAGCTGACTCATTGGTAAAGACCCTGATGCTGGGGAAGATTGATGGCAGGAGGAGAAGGGGACAATAGAGAATGAGATGGTTGGATGGCATCATCAACTTAAAGGACATTGGTTTGAGCAAGCTCCAGGAGATGGTGACAGACAGAGAGGCCTGGTGTGCTGCGGTCCATAGGGTTGCAGAGTTAAACACAACTGAGCAACTGAACAACAACATAAAAAAAGGAGGCAGTGA